>NC_141760.1:29577308-29877308 GCF_982258835.1 Parasteatoda tepidariorum | reverse complement strand
TGGAATAAGGTCCTTTTGATAAGCTATGAACAAAAAGCTCAATCTTCTTCCTGGAAAATAACGAACTTCTGAGTAAAGATAAGTATGGTTTCAGGAGACATGGATTCGCCACAACCGTCATGAAAACCCTTATAAATGTATTTAAAGCAGCAAAATTTGAAGTCAAATATTCAGATGGAATATCTTTGGATATAAAGGGGGCTTTTGGTCGCGTAGAAAAATATAATTGATGAATTGAATCGTGTGGAAACTACTAACACTTTGACAAAAGTGTCCAATAGACATACATTTAATTGGTAATGAACAGATTAAATTAAAGCTATTACCAGGCGTGCCCCAGGTTTCGAGCTTCGATTCTTCCGATTCTGTGTTCCGATTGTTTGTTCCGATTCTGTGGCTTCTCATTGCAAATACCATCCCTACTAAAGATAAAAAGACCCAACGAAGTTGTTACAGCTTTCGCCTACGATTTTTTAAATTCGATTTCGGGAACAAACTTAGATAACTTAGGTCCTATGGTGCCCGATATACTCAAAGAATACGAGAACTGGACATAATCAAAATCTTAATTATAACATACAAAAACCAATTCAATAGTCTTTTCTCAGAAAAGCCATATTGCATGGGAGCCCACAATTAAATTAAAACAGTGAAGAATAAAAATTTTACCAACCATAGATTAGTTGGGTTTTTAACTCAACTGTCGGCTCTCTTTGTGTCACATCTAGATAACGGACACATGAGAAACACCAAGTTATAAAGTTAAACGGGGTTTCAGGAGTCGACTGGGGGCTGTATCCCAACATAAAGAAATACATCTGTGACACCGGGTGACCGAGTTAAAATTTCAAATTTGTACACCTTCTCTCTTTAGGGCTAGCCGCATTGAAATTTTCAGCCTGCCACTTGCCTTGCACCTGCTTGTCGGCCTCTTCGATCGACACGTGTGATTTTGTCAGTGCTTCGGTTTTAGTTGTAACATGCTTCTTCTGTGGCTTTTTCTAAAACGAAAATCTGGTTGTGATATTAAATTGGGCAGAGATAGGCCCGTTAAAAACTTAAATCTGAAGGCAAAAATAAACTCATGTATTAAAACCAAGCCCTCCCAGTGAAGAGGACATTCACTTATCGACCGAATACAAGAATGAAATAAAATACCAAGCTTTTTTTTTCTCTCTTCCCTTGGCGTTCCAACTCTGGTAGCTTGATTCCGTTTCATACCTAACTTCTTGTAATTGTATTCCTCAACATATACACAGAGCGTGATAAAATGTTAACCATTTAAAAAGGGGTATAAGCATCCCCACGTTATTCATTTAAATATCTGTCGAATCCTGCTACTTTTTTTAAATTTCTGATGAATAATTCTTTGAGTTGTCTCCAAAAAACTGATGAAAATTTTTAAGATGCCAGCAGAGATCCACTCTGCCCATACTTCTCTTGGCGCTTTACCCTTTCGATGATCTGCTGTACCATTCAATTCCTCCCAATTTGTAGATGTCTCTTTCAAAAATGACTCATTATCACTTCAAAAAATAAAAATCAATGCCTAAAAATTGCCGTTGCTGACAGTGTTTGTTTCCTGAACTGGTTGTGATAAAATCTTACAAAGTACTTTCAGCATTCAGACTCACCATCTCACAGGTTGTATTTTTTATTCTTCTAGATTTTCTTTGTGAAACTGCTTGAACATTTTTTTTAAAAATTGGTTTTATACAAAACTTTCGCAATTGTATTACCATTATATTATTATGGCCTGTAAACCAATTTTTATATGTATTAACGGGTCTTAAACTATGCTTCCTATAATTAATCTTTAAAAGAAAATCCAATAATTCCTTTTACTAAAATGTGTCTTAATTGACATAGCAATGTAATTTATCTAATTAAGCATTTTTTTAAAATTGTAAATAACCCAACTAATAAATAATAATAATTTTCATTATCTTAATTTCAAATATGGCGCAACATCTATGACAACAACGCCTTAAGACTCATATGATATAGAGCGGAAATCTGGTTTAAGTAGCAACGCAAAACGGATTGTGAAAAATTGAAAGAATATCATAATTCGTTGTTAAAGCTTACAAAACGGCATCCAAAAAAGCCTACAGGTCCTCACAGGTACTCTACCAATTAACTTACTTTAAAACTTTGAAGCAAAATTGCCCAACACCTTTCTCCATGAAGAAGAACGTACTACATTACCCAAACCGGGCACTCTCCATCCATCGGCAATCTTTACAAATGGATCAAAATTTAAGTACAACAATGAAACAAGAACAGATTGTGCATTTCTTGTCTTCCAGGATGAAAGCAAAATTAATGAAAAAGTCATGTCTCGATGTTCGTGGCCGAACTATGGGCCGTCCATCAGTTTTAATACAGTAAAAACGTTTTGTTCAAATGCATTTCTGCAAAAATACATTTGAAATGGGGAGTTAGGTTTCAATGAAGCTTTGACGATGTAATAGATAGTTCCTTATAAATAATTAACTTTTATTACGACACGACGTATCTATGCTAGTGATAATAGCTATTTTCCTTTTAAAAAATTGCTGGCATGGGATCGGTTAGGGCTCAAAATATTGAATGACATTGCCACTAAACCCGTTTCCTAAATTTAAAGAAGTAACTGAAGAAGAACTTTGCAAAAAAATAATAAAAGGTTTATCTGAAACTTAATATATGACACGTACTGCACATTAAAAGTAAGAATGATTGGATTATTAAAAGACAAGTCCCGTTTCACACGATATCGAATTTTTTTACAATTTGTGTTTCAATTTTTTTAATTTTCTTAAAAGAGGAAAAGGAAAGATAGAACACGATTTTTTTTTCTTCGTTATATTTTAACGTTGATCCACCAGTGTTGAAATATAGGAAAATCGTGGTAATCCATTTCAATCATTTCAGAGAGGGGAAGAATTATTTTGGGATTTTTTTTGGCGTGAAACAAAACGTAACCTCGCCAACATTTCTGACGTGTTTCTTTTGGCGGATAATCGCTTTTCGTTAATTATATTGTCCCAAACGAGGAGAAATCTCTCATTGCGAATAGGAGGACACATTTACATTGAAAATGATGAGGGATGAAAATGATGAAGAGGCGTCTATTTTTTTATCCTATCACGTCAGGAAGTACCAACTTCCCGACGTGCTTTCTTATCCCTAGCGTCTTTCGGAAATAATTTAAAATCTCGTTTATACATGTTTTGTCAGATTTCCCTTTTTCAAGTTTGACGTCGAATTTGACGTCTCACTTCCTTTTGCGTAATGTTGAAGACGGATTATTATTTTATAACATTCCTTGCACAGGTCAAACAATTATTCTTGTCAATCAATTAATTATAATCATCAATATATTTTTTTTAACTGACCTATTTATAAGTTGATCTTTGTATTTAAAGATAAAAAATTATTAAAAAATGCGAAACGTCTTAGCTAATTTCTTAGTTCTTAAAATGTGGCACATTTTCATCTCGCCCTACGCAAGAAGGATCTAGAAATTACGCTAGAAGAAATTAAAACTAATCAAGATGTGTGATTATATTGTATCTCTGCAAAAATATAATTTGTGCGATTATTGTTGTAAAATAAATTATTATTGCTGTTCAAGATGTATAATTGAATTATTTCTGCTATATTTAATTTTGTGTTAAAAATATTCCTAAGTGATAGTTAGTTCATTTCTTTACTTTCCATTTAAATTAATTACAATTGAAATTTTTATTACGAAACAATGACTATCAGCTACAAATATGATTAATGCGCATTTAATTTTTTTTATTTTTTTTAAAATTTGAAAATCAACCAAATGGAATAAGTTGGGGATTAATGATACCAAACCGAAATTCATGATCAAGTCAAAGTCTGAAGATTTCTTAGCTGATTTCTTAGTTCTCAAAATGTGGCACATCTTCACCTGGTGCTTCACAAGAAAATATTTGAGAAAAACATAAGACTATTTAAAATATGTGATTCTATTGTAATTGTAAAAGTATAATTATGTTTAATTATTGCTGTAAAATATATGATTACTGCTGTATAAATTATGATTGATTATTTCCGAGATTTGTGAATATTGTTATAAAGAATATTCCACAACTATAGTTAGTTTCTTATTTCGTGATTTTAAAGAAATTTTCTTTCTATTCAAATGAATTATGATTAAAGTTCTTATAACAAAGCAATAACTATAAAAAACAAACGTGAATAATGCACATTTAATTTTTTTTTTATCTGAAAATTAACCAAATGAAATCGGTCTAGCGATTAATGAAACCAAAACGGAATTCATGTCCAACTAAGAAGACAAATATTATTTAGCTGATTTCTTAGTTCTCAAAATGTGATACATCTACACCTTGTGCCACTCAAAAAAGGATCTAGAAGGTACGTGAAATGAACATAAGACTAGTCAAAATCTGTGATTCTCTTGTAATTGTTCAAGTCAAATTTTGTGTGATTATTGTAGTAAAATATATGATTATTGCTGTACAAATTGAGACAATATAATGAGGATTAGTATTCATATGTGATTATTGATGCAAAAAATATTCCACAACGATAGTTTATTTTTCGTAATTTTAAAGAACTTTTGTTTATATTTAAATTAATTATGAAGTTTTTATTACGAAGCAATTACTTTTTACTGCAAACGTGATTTCTGACATTTAACTTTTGTAATCTGAAAATTAACCATTTAAATTTACCATTAAATAATAGAAAATTAACCATTAAATAACAGAATTTGAATTCCCATTTTATCCTCATATAGAATTTATCAGTATTTGAGAGTCCAACCACTGTCTAATTAGCTAGAGGTCTCGTTTATTTCAACTGATGCTCTATCCATGATGTCAATACTAGTGATTATTATTTCTTAAATGGCGATAGCCAGAACTAATGCCGTTTTATTGCCAACCAAAATTTAATGACATCCCCACAAAAAGGAACTAACAGATACAAAATTAAATGGAGGAAAATAATGAAAGTAAAATTTTAAAATTACGTTTTTCAATTTGACTAAAAAGAAGAAAGTAATATTAGTTTTGTAGCCGGAAACTAAAAAAAAAATCGCCTATGAAAGGACGAGGTAAGAATTTTAGGTTGATATCGAGAGCACTTTATTACAAAAATGAAGCGCCCTGCGTCTCTTCGTTTCGTTTTGACTAACTAAAAGTATTTTCTTCTTCTGTTATTTACTTTAAAAACGCAGTTTTGAAAATACTCATTTATTGTTAACTTTTGAATAGTGAGTCCTGTGAATTAACAGAAACTTCATTGTTTCAATAAACTGAAACAAATAGGCCGAAAACTAAAAACATAAATTCGAAACATCAATTTCGAAATATGGGGGCATATTTTATGTTGATATCGAAGCTGCTTATTACGAAAATAAAGCACCCTACTTTTTTCGGTTTGACTAGCTAAAAATATTTTCTTCTTTTTTTTATTTACTTTAAAAAAGTAGTTTTGAAAACATTTAGTTACTCTATTGATTCTTAATTTTTAAATAGTGAGCCCTATGAACTAATTCAAATTTCGTTGTTGAAAAAACAAACAGGCCAAAAATTAAAAACATAAATCTGAAACATCAATTTCGAAAGACGGGTGAAAAATTTTAGGTTGATATAGTTTAGTACAAAAATGAAGTACCCTAAGTTTTTTGTTTTCACCAAATAAAGAATTTCCTTTTATTTTTATTTACTTTAAATACTTAGTTTTGAAAACATTTATTTACTTTAATGATTACTAACTTTTAAATAGTGAGTCCTTTGAACTAAGTGAAACGTCTTTGTTCTAAAAACAATTAATAAATTAGTTATAACTTCTCACGGAAAAGAGGCATCCTAGAAAATAATAAATTTTATTAAATTAAGAATTTATTACTATGTCACGTCGGAATCCCCCCCTGAAGTACATCGAACATCTGCTTTGCTAAAAGCAAATCGCTGTTTAAATGGCAGGCATTATTTTCACAAAGACGGGAAGACAAATAAAAAAAATTGAAGTCGTGACTATCCCGGGTAAAATTTGACTGTAAAAACAATCAACCCCTCACAGTGAATGAAAAAGACCTTGTTGAGTCCATTAGAAAAGCCGAATAGTTCTGTGGATAGAACAGGAAGGAAGGGGCAAGGGGCTGACGTAAAAGAATGATGAGTTCTTTTTCGAAATCTCCGATGTTCCAAAGTCAACCTTTTCTCGTCTGCCAGTTGAATAATGTTTGATGGATGAAGAATTAAACGATTTGAAGTTTGTAGGAGGGTTTACGGTCAATTATATTTATGAGATTCTGTCAAAATATTTACTACCAGCTTTCGTGAATAAAGTTATATGAATGGCTTTCTTTCGATTCCTTGATATTTTATTTAAAGATATTTTTTTTCTTCTTTTTTACGACTAATAAATTACAATCTGATTTGCTAAAAAAACAATCTTTGTTCGTTTTTAACTTCTACAGAATATTGCTTGAAATCTTTGTGTGTCGTATTTGTAATTTAATATTTTATATAATAATATTTTTATAAATAACACTTATATTTATATGCAAATATACTTTTCTTAACAGTTTTAAAAGAAAGCAAGATAGATAACAAACTTGCAATAAGATAAACTAAAGTCGCACGGAGAAAAAAATGAGGTGAAATTATCGTACTGTATGCTAATGACATTTCTGATTAAAAAAAATAATAATAATAATTTTGGTCAATAAAAACCAAAATATACGATATTTAAACCATTCATTTGGTAATTTTTTCGTTCATATGGTAACGGTTTACCAGAAATTCTTGTTTTTCTTAAATTATCATTCTTATTACCACTCTTTTCGAAAAAAATACTCAACTTAAGAGTAACTTTAATTGAATAAATGATTTTTATGCTATGCTCTAATGTGTCATGATAAAATTATCAAATTTTTGCACTAAATGTGCAAACATTTCCAAATTTTCTAATAGATCAGGGATTTCCAACTTACATGAGGCCGGTGGCCGCAATTAAAAACACCAGTCAAATGGCGGGCCGTAACTTATCAAAATTTTATACAGGACTCTTATGTTTGAAAGAACATTAAATATTTAGATTTTTATCAAATTGTACAAAACAAAAGTATTGAATTACAAATTAAAATAAAAAGTAGATTTTTACCTGAGAAATAATATTTTTTGCTGCACCGTCGATATGTATTCACAGAAAAGCAGAAATTAGGTTTTTTTCAACGAAAGGAAAGTATTTTAAGCCCATATAGATGTTTTGCGAAAATTGTCCGCAAAAAAATGACAACTAATATATTTTAGTTCGCGGGCCACAAAAAAAGGCCTTTCTGGCCGGATGTGGCCCTCGCGCCGCCAGTTGGTAACTATTGTAATAGATTATAAAACGATATTATATTGTTAATTTTACTAAAATCATTTTCAAAGCGCCGTGGTAAAAATTAACGAACTTTTTGTATTTCCCTCATAACTCTTTGTAAATCCCATAAAATATAATATTCTAGTGGTTTCGACCATAATTTTATCACTGTGCGGTATTAAATCAATTTTTTTTTTAATCTAGCCTATAAAAAAAGTGTTTTATTATTCACCATTCTGTTCTTTATAATAAAAAGATGTTTTCTGTTCACTATTCTGTTTTTTATAATAAAAAGGTGCTTTCTATTCACCTTTCTGTTCTTAATAAGAAAAGCGTTTTCTAAAAATTGAATTAAGTCCAGAGCCGAAATTAGAACTTCTGTAGTCTAAAGTTAAATAATTGTAAGCATAGTTAAGTAAAGTAATAAGTTAAGTAAAGTAATATCTAAAAGATTAACGTTACAATTCATTCAGTTGAAAGCGCTAAAAATCGTCTCTTTAATTTAACTTTATAAATTGGTGCAGATAACTCTATGCAACTTTTAAAGTTAGTCTTAATTGTTAGATGACCAATAAGTTATATATAATTATGATAATCATACATAAAAATTAATTTTAATTTTGAGTGAAAAGGAGTGCAACTGATTTATCATGCCATCACAATTCAACTGAAATATTTTCAAATCAACTGCTATTTAATAAAAATTTACTTTCAGTTATTCTCTCTATATGTCTTTATCTAACAATGAGCAATTTCTTCTTACACAGTACACACCTAAAAAATTTTTTTTAAAAATTGATTAAAAAAAAACTTATTAAGTGGTAGTGGTAAACTGTGAAATGTATAGTTTACTTGTTATGTTTTTGTATTTCTATTAAAATCAAAACATGATTAGAGTAAATAATTAGGCCCAACCCGAACCATTATCATTATTATTGTGATGATCACAGTAATGTGATGATATTCAACTATGACAGATTTACCTTAGCCGTTTAAATTTAAGGATATTTTATCAAACTCGAAATCAGTTTTGAAAAGAAACGTTTGGGAAATGTTTTGAAAAGGAAGACAACAATTAAAAATAATAATAGTAGTATAAAATATCTGTGTGCTCAGTTCTTGCCTTTAAATCAGGCAACTTCTTTCTATGACTGCATTATGGAGTATTATGAATAGAACTTTCATAAATGTTGCAATTTATGTAAAAAATGATTCCAGCTAAAAAAATTTACATCAGGATACTCGCTTGATTAAAAAAATAATCTACAGTTGAAGAACTATGTGATTTCCATGAGACGTTCTGAAAAAGCGCTTAATTTCGGGCTTTAAAATATTTTATTATCAGTTGTAAAAGTAGAATTAAATTGCTTCGGTCCGATTGATAAAAAAGACTATTTTAAATGGATAAATGTGTCTTGTAAATAGCTACCTGATGTTTCTTTGTTTATTTAACATGTTAATTAACATTTTCTTCATTTAGTTCTTCTATTATACTTCTTATTCTACTTGTAAATGTTTAGCAGATCATCGCGTCCTCTGGAACGTTATCATTTATCGATATTTTAAGAATGCATTATTTTTAACACTTGTTTCTATGGTTTATTTAAGGTGTCAATTAACATTTTCCTATACTTAGTTCTTCTATGATACATTCTTATTCTACTTATAAATATTTAGCAGATCATTACGTTTTCTGCAACGTTCTCATTTCTCGATATTTTAGGAATGTATTATTTTTAACTGATACGCAATTCATAATTCTTATAGATATAAAACTCTTAAAATTTTAGTATATTCACAATTACGATATATTAGGTTTGCATTATTTTTAACAGATTAACAATTAATAATTCTTATTGATATAAAACTGAAATAGATTGATATATTTTGCATAGTTGCTTGTTCAAAAGCAACAAGAATAAAGAATTACTAGCTCTTGTCCTCGCGGAAGTACTATGATTCATTTTGTTTTAAAGAGATATCTGAGATATTGTCAAAGTTCTCGATGCATTGAATTTTAGTTCTCTAGCAGTAATTTAAAATCTCTCTGGCAGCCATTAAATCTCATAAACCACCATAATTATGACTTGGGGAGGTTTCAGCATAGTAAGCAGTAGCAATATTAAAATTATTTTTATCTCTATAGTGAGATCAGATAGAAAACTCATTCTAATGAAAATACGTGCTATACTACTTCCTCACATATCTCTCAAGTAATAAGTGAGCATCGTATAATATTTATGCTATTGCTCAAAAAAAGCAAGCTTTGTCACCAACAATTGGTATGACTGTATGCAACACCATCACCGTTTATGTTTATAATTTCTTAAGCCATTTTCGAAAGTTCCAAAAATAAATCTAAATAATTACCTCGTAACTAAGTTTTAATTTCTATAAAATTATAAATTATTCTAAATAAATGCTTAACTAACTCCTCAACGCGATTTAAACTATCACTTAACAATACCTGATTCTAAATAAATAAATAAATGATTTTAAATAAAAATACAAATCATGATTCCAAATAAATAAATAAATGATTCTAAATAAAAATACAAATCATTCTAAATAATTCATTTCGAATAATTAATTATTAAACACTACCTAAATTATTATTTAATATAATCCAACAAAATGAATTATTATTGATGATCATAGTGTTGCCAATTTAGAAAGAGGAATATTTGCATTTTATGTATACTTTAGATTCTCTTGAGTATTTTTAACTAAACTCTTAGTATTTTTCTTAATGATCAGGTTATAATATTTAATCTTTAATTCATTACTTAATTAATATATAGCGAAATGTCTTATTGTTGGAATAAAATATATCAATATTACTCCAGAAAAGTAAAACATATCTTTAAATAACTCAATTTTAAACTCTTTTTATCAGAAAAATATCGTTTGCGCTGCGACATCGAACAACAAAAAAGCCATATTAAGAATATCTAATATATATAGTACTATTTTATTTAAATTTTACAATGTAGAGAAACTTTATATTGCTCGTATTAAATGTAAAAATTTTACTTCAGCAATATAAAATGTCTATTATGTAGGCGATGAAGTGTAGACAATTGTTTCAAAAACTTTTTAACCCTTCCTTTCAGAATTTTTCTATTCAACTTAAAAAAACAAACTTTAAACTCTTTTATCAGCGAAGCATCTTTTGTGCTATAGCATCAAACAAAAAAGAAAGTAGACTCCACCAAGAACGTGTCATCGAAAAATCATAATCGGTTCTTATCCTAAACAGATAATGAACTCATAAATAACCAGCCAACTACATGCCCGACCGCACGGTACGCTGGTCTTTAGATTTCATCAACGCATGTTATTCAATGGCTGCCGTTATTGAAAGATCTTTCTGGGTATCGATAATCTTTTGAGGTTGCCTATATTTAAGCTTCAAAGGCAGAATTGAGGATCACCACAATGCAGCAAACTGAATATTGATGAATGATAAATTGGATCTCTGTTTATCTAAGGCCTCTCTGTCGCCACTTTATCGATACAAATAGTAACTCATTAAAATGTATTCCTTTCATTGATGAGATATTTGGTTAACGTTGCAACTTTTTGACGAAGTTTTGCCAGAATTAATTACGTTTCTATAAGAAATGAATTGAATTTATCCTTCTTTGCTGGTATGATGAAATTATAAGAATATAAGTAGGAAAAAAGAACATGAAATTTTGAGCAGACGATTTTAGAAAAAATTTGAAATCGTTTTCTCATCTCAATTCATTTTTAGTATGTAAAATTTATCCTCATATTTATCTTTGAAAGTTGTTCAAAAATTGTACATCTTGCGAATTGATGTTAAATTATTTATTTTATAAAAATAAATAATTTTATAACAAATTGAATTTATCGCTGATATGATGCAATTGGATACCTACATTTCAAGAAGAAGAAAAAGATCTATCATACCCAAACATATGATATATGACGTCAGCTAATCTTTATCAGCAAAATGGCGTATTAAAGTTGAGTTAATAAGTTTCTCTATTTAGGTTAAAATGTTAATTAATGACAAGTTATTAAATATGGAGCCAGTAACCCACATCGAATTAGTTGAACTATAATTCTTCCTCATCTACTTCTTTTACTTAACTTAGATTTATTATTGTAATCATGATATATTTTTGTTTTGTGTACCTGGCAGCTTCCATGCATAATTACTTTGTTTATGTTCCACTTGGCTTCGTGCCTGCCTTTGTGTTAAGTCTCTGTGTAAATATATTGTGAATGAATTGAAATCTTTGTGAAAGAATATAGATTGTGTCAATTAAGAGAATTGACACTTGACGGGTTTGACTTACTCGAAATAGAATGGAAATGACAGTTGCTAACGTAAACAAATGTCACGTTTCAACAACCAATCAGTATCGAGATATTCACACTACGTCACTTGCAGGTATCCCATTATAATAATATTTATAATTAGGAAAAAAGAACATGAATTTCTGAGCCCATTACAATAATATTTGTATAATAAAGCAATCATCATTAAAAATGAGAAAATGAACACGTTTTTTATTCAAATTATTTTAGTAGTTTAAAAATTCTGTCACTTTTGTGAGCAAAATGTTGCATATTTATTATGTAAAAAAATTTTAATGTAATGTTTGCCAGTTTTTTTAAATTAAAATTTGCTACAACTTTGAGTTTTGAAAGCGTATTTAAAAAAACCATTAATAATGAGAATCCTTTTCAAGAATTGAATATTCCTCATGCATTTTAGTGTTATTTTTTAAATAACAATACTTTTTAACTTTATTATATTTGAAATAACTTATTTTTGTCGATTTGTCAATCATTATATCACATATTCACATATGTCATCAGTATATCACAAAATCGCTTGTTGTCGTCATCAAGTTCTTTGATTCTCTTACCTTTAACATTTCTTCATTCATTTAAATCATTTCCCCAGCCTCCATTTATGAATTTCGTTATTTGTTCTTGTATTCTTATCCTTAATCATCCTTTAATTTTTCATACATTCATTCAGCACTTCTCTCATTTATTATTGTATTGTTATACTCATTTATTTAATTTTTCCTCTTCTTATATTCATTCCTTTTTTAATACAAGCTTTATATTATTTTTCTTTCATTTCTTTTGTTCCTACCTTCCTAACAACATCTTCTTTCGTCATTCATACTATTCTTTCTCATACAATTCTTTTTATTTAGTTTTTTAAATTTATTCAACCATTTTTATTAGTTTTTCACTTAGTATACCTTTATTTGGTTGCATGTCCATGCGTTATACTGATTCACATCCAAAGATGAGTTCGCAAAGGAGATGAGTTTGTCACCGGAGAAACGAAGAATAATTTTTTCTGCAGCAACAAAACATAATAAGAAAAACAATTAAAAAATTTAAATAAACAAAATCGTGTGTAAATATTTAATGTTTCAAAAAGCTCGAAAATACGATAAATGTATTCATATTTGCAATCAAGGAAAAAAGCCATTTTGTAGAAGATAAATGTATTGAAACATTTCTCGACATAATATTTTTAAGTGATAATTCTGCTTCACGCAACCCACTTAGGAATTTATTAACTGACTGAACCAATGAAAGCCTGTCAAAACAAGTGCTTAGTTTTTGTTTATAGAAATCTGAACCGAGGCAGCGAGTGTCAAAGAACTTTAAGTAACAAGTCTCAAAAATAGAAAAAAATGATAATGCAATTATTCTTCGTGCCTGCACTTTTTCATTGGTTATCCCGAGAGAATCAGGAAGCGAGTATAAATGTTAAAAAAAAACATAAATAAAATAAATAAATAATAAATCACATCTAAAATATTCTGGCAGCAAAATGTGCGCATGATAACCTTTTGCTTTAAAGCAAACATTCGACTAAAAAAGTAAACAAAAAAAGGTTTTTCCTCCATCCCACAAGGGATTCGAGTCTGGCAATTAAATGTTGAGAGAGTCAACAGATATTCTTTTCCTTTTTTTCTTTTTGAAAAAAGAACTCTTGACTTCACTTCACTTTGCCCTTCAGAACCGTGATTCTGTTTTTCTTCAAAGCCTCGCATTGACTAAGTTTGACGAACATCGTTTTCTGTCAATTCCATCCAATTAACGCCTGACTTACGATCCAATTGCAACGAGATACTAGCGGTCACGTGATCCGATATCCCCCCCCCCTCAATGTCCGCTATAATCGATGTTTAATTACGGTTATCTTTATCAATCGCTGCATCTGGCGGAAAGACAAGCGCTTTTGCGAGCCAACGTTCTTTGCTTAAGGTTTAATTATAAACATATTCTCTTTCATCAAAAGTGATTTCTCGGAACAAAAAAGCGAATGTAATTAACGGGCGATTAATCGTGATCGGACATCATTGATTGTGTTTCGTTCCACTTATGGGAATTTATTGTCTCGATAAAAGCTAAATAATTAATTTGCTTCATAAACTAAGTTCGCTTGAATCAAAAAACTCGCATGGAGAGAAATTCTGTCAATAAGGAATGTTACTTAAGTGATCTTGTTTTGAGATTTCGATCTGTGTAATAGCTAGAACTAATTGAAACTAAGATTGATAAGCAGCCCACGTTAAAATTCTGTTACATTCTGACTTATCTTTTCGAAATATATTTTTCGTCAACGTAAAAAAAAAAACGTAGCTGAAGTATGTGTAAATATCTCGATGTTCGTTCAGGTTGTTGGGTTCATGAATTTTTGTTGATCTTTACATATTTATGCCTAACAAATTTCTTTTTCAACTTCGAAAAAAAAAATACTTTTTGTTTGTAAAAAATCTTTCAGCTGAACATGTCTTTTTTTTTTTTTTTTTTAATTTTTTTTTTTTATAATAGTTGTTGAGCAGTCGACCCAAGTTCGGGTTTATGACTGCTAATGTTCAACTCCGTAGCCTTGTAATTTTGAACCCAATCAATAAGACAAGAGAACTCCCGGAGGACTTTTTGGTGGAACTAACCCGCATTTGCGTTACATGGAGAAGAAAACCACGGGAATCTCCCACGGTTAGCCTGACGGCAATGGGACTCTAACCCATGACCCGTCTATCACAGAGGATATTTTACGTTAGCACTGTGATCGATAAGAGAAGGGTGCGGAATTCGAATCAACCAGCTATCGCTGGGATCAAACCCGGATCACCTCCTCGGGACGCGATTGGAAAGCTCTTTTATTCCGAACTGAGGGTGAAATGTGAGATCGGGAATGTGGACACAACTCGAAATGCACCCAAATTTAAAGCTAAATCGAAGAACTATATAATTAGCTCTTACATTTTTAAACACTAAGCATAATTACTATGGTGCAAAAACCTAGACTTCGGGGTCGGGGTGGTTTGATATATCTGGAATGTTTGTAATTGTTCTTATTCAAAACATTAAGCTGAATTAAAAAATCTAAATTCATGCAAGGTCAATTTAATACAACTATTATATATTTATAAGATCCGTGGTAGTCCAGTAAAAAGAACTGCTTACTTGTAATATCCTTTCAAAAAAGACTAATTTTATGAAATATATAAACTGATTTAGACGAATGGGCGACATCACATAGCCGAATTTATTTGGATCCATTAATTTATTCTTTTTTTTATAGAAAAAATACATCAATTTTCATAAGAGTAGCTTGAAAAACGGAATCAAATGCAATGTCAATTAAACACGCATTTCGAGCTGTGTTTATATTTTCTTATACAGAATTCTAGAATAAAAGCGTCACTGAGTACTAAGAAAAAAAGATATGGTAAAATTATCTTACAGTATAATGATATGACAGTACTAGTTCTTAAAAAAAAATAAAATTAAACTAAATAAATAGTATTTACGTCAAGCTCAAAGGCATCGTGATAAAATTACCATATTTTATCACAGTTGACACATTTTACCATACATCATAAAACCACATTTTATTGTTAATTTTACCAATATCATTACCAATCCGCTATGGTAAAAATTACCGAACTTTTTGGTGTCCCTATAAAGCCACGTGAGTAGGAGGAAAATGAGTGCTACACCCCACTTTTAGGGTTGATGACCTCTCTGACTACAGTGCTATGGGATGAGCACTTCGGCCCACTTCGGACATATATCGACATTATTGAAAAATTTGATGCTTACTTTGTTATCTGAAGAAAGTTTCAAATGAGTTCCTCAATTGCCAATTTATTTATAATCGCCAATTCATTTGTCAATTTATTTATAATTTTCCAGACTCACAAAACTTACTAGCATGAAGAGTAATTTTGATTTGTTTGATGACAAAGCTTAACTAAAATTATTGGTTCCAGAAATTTTTTGCGATTCCATTTTCTTTTCAATTAAATAGATTTCTTGTTATATGTAATAACCACTTTAAACCTTTCCCATAAGGAATTTTTTTGTAGTTTGTGAAAGCTTATTTTGTGGGAAACAATGGGCTTACCGAAATTTGAACTTTTGAAGAAAATATCAGGACCACTACAAAGCTGGGTAAACCACCTGCATTTCAATTGCTTTTTACAGGAAAACTATTTTTCAAATTCCTCTCTTTGATTTCAATAAATCTTTTTATCTGATTTCAGCTTCTTTTTATGGAGTTAGACATAATTAAACTTCATACGTTTGAGCGATTTTTTAAATGAGATTTGAATTTTGTATGAGCTCCTAATTTTTTTCTCTCACCAAAATGAAAAACACAAAATGCATAAGTATAACACAATGTTATATAAGTGAAATAGACAGTAAGTATATTTCTTTATGAAATGTTACTTAAAATTTCTTTAAATTAAATGGATAAAAATTCTTTAAAGTTATTTCAATACTATAAAACCTTTATTAAAAATCATGCAACACTTAGTTCCATGATACAAAAACTGATTTTATGACATTTATTTTTCTTAAATAATTTATTTGCTTATGCAAGGGGATTTTAAAATCATCTTAGTCTGTTTTGTTGATACGTTTGGTTTTGATTAAGTTGATAGGTTTATAAAAGTACTATTCATTATTAATTCTGCAAGATATGTAAGAAATTAAATGATAAAATACCCTAATTTTAATTTTACTAATTTTATTTGTCTTTCTTAAATTGTTTTGTGTTTTTTTCATTTTTTTAAAACTTTTTTTATTAAATTCGCAAATAATTTTATGATTGGATGTGTGTTTTTAATATTTCTCCTCACGGTTATCGTATTACGTATTAAAATACGGAATAAGCGTAGCTCAAACACGTTTCGGAAATCTCTTCAATCGTGATTCAGTATAATATTTTTTATAATTTTTTTTATTACCAAATTTTCTAAAAGTTTTTTCCCCCTCACGGAAGTAGAAACGCGTGTCGATAGAATCAAATTACATCGAAATAAAGTCGTAATCTAATATTTTCTTGATATCCTCCTCTTCCATAACAATATTAAATTTCTCTTTGAAACGCAATATCTGCGGGAAAAACAAAAATGTCGTTTAATGCTTCAATATTTAATGGCGTTATTGTATATATGAAACAAATGATAAATCATCTTAAATACGGTCTGGACAAAATAATGTTCGATATCCATCATAAAATTTATTTTATTTTTTTCCTAAAGAATACATTTTAAGTTTTGTATTGTCTTATTCAAGGAATAAAAAATCATGAAATATAAGATTCTGGTTTAAACTGGTTGCAAAAATGTTACGAACGATCAATCATACGATGTATTATCTATATGATATTTCATAAGAAAAATTAATAATAAAAAGAATAAAAAATATTTTATTAAGTTTATTTAACAAAAAGAGAATCATTTTAGACACTCTTGCATAAAATTTTTAACCAGGATATAGTGTTGTTTTTTAATTTTTATAATCATTTGTTTAAAAGGATTTGAAATAATTTTTATTATAATTTTTTATAAGTTTAAATAGGCCTTCCAAGTAATATCATTAAATTTAGTAAAACTATTTCTCAGGCATTGGTTTTTATTTGTCTTTCTTAAACTGTTTTGTATATTAGGTTTTAACTCTGATAAGAAGATACATGTTTTTTTTCTGTTTATTTACAAACATTTTTCCGATGTGTTTTGGATGTTCTTTCTCTAAAAAAAAGGATACCACTTTGTTCTCGCTTGCATAAGAAAACATTTTCCTTTTTTAAATTCAATAAGCCAAAGTAAAGAAGGAACGTTACAAAGCTACAAGCTACATTAAACACGTGTCCAGAGTAACTGAACTGTTCATATAGAAATCGCAGGTATTCGTCTCATACGACAACGCCCCCTATAGTTCGTTGCGATCGCAAATTGACTTAATACTCGTCTGCTTTAATTTTATACTCGCCTGCTTTAATTTTATTTTACAAATTTACAGTTACTTTTCTCAACTAGCCAGTTTTACCAGTACACTAACTAATTTTATCTGGATAAAATGCAACTTCGTAGATGTTTCGAATTCAGATGTTAAATAAAAACAAAACAGGGCATTATTAATAATAAAATTGCAGAAGAAATAATATGCCGTTCTTTTAATACAACAAATATTGCCATAAAAAATTATTTATTTATATGAAATTCTTTAAAAGTTAAAGCTTCTATTTTTATACTTAAGGGAGAAATAAAAGGGTGCATTTAACTATGAATATTCATTATTCATATACTATGCCGTCACTAATCTAGCCAAATGTTTTAATTAAAATGAAGATTTGGATGAAAATTGTCTTGGTGTTCCTCGTAATTTTAATTTCGGCACTTCTTTATTGATTAGGTTTTTGTTTTTTCGGCATTTTTCTTCCTTGGTTGTTTATTTTTAGTCTTTTGAAATTTATATTTATTTATGTGGTGCGCATCTTATATATGAAAGCGAAAATTTAAAATGGTGAGGAAATACTGTTTCTAGCACTGCTCGAAAATTAAATTACCCGGCATTTTTTACCCATTATATACCCGGCCAAGCGTGTAAATATTTAGCGATATCGTAAAATATTGATTAATCTCCCCTCAAATTTTGAAGAAATCCTTGGAAAATGCGAATCAAGGGAACCGAAAGGAAAGATAATAAATAAAATCGATTATATTTGATAAGACCTAAATATTACTTAATTTAATTATCTAAATAAGAATTTACTCAACAAATTTTTATAATTTTTTTCCTTTCTAGTAATGCTTATTTTTATTTAAAAAAAGTTTACAGTTACATAATTCAAACGCACACATTTAGTGCCTTTGCTTAAGTATTTGGCATATTTTTGAATAATTTGATTTATGTGCACAAATGTCAGTTGCCATAACTGAAAATTTGTAAATAATTGTCTCCTTTTATTAATATATATATAATACACTTTATTAATATTATAATAGCAAATAATTGTCTTCTTTTTTACATTTATTTTGAAATAAATACTTTCGGTTTAAAATGCCTTTTTTTCAAGTTTGAATATTTTATTTTTGAATTGTTAGAGTGAATATCACTTACTTTAATTCATTCACTCCCTAATGTCAATGAAATTGATATAAAAATTGTTGTCTTCTTTTAAAATTAAGTTTTCTTATATCTTTTGTTATAATTAAAAAATGATAATAATATATCAAAAATAAAGTTTTCATCTTTTCGAAACTATGTTTTCAAATCTATTTTTTACTTCAAATCTGAACTAGTTTTAATGACTATAGAACAAGAAATAACGAAACAATTCATGGAACCTGAAAGACTGAAAATGTTGACCAATCATTTTGCCAAATCAGGAAGAATGATTTTAGCCTAGTTTGTTTCCTGTATCAAAGCATTTATTTTTGACTGAATTATATATTTAGTGTTTAATAAAAGCAAAACTAGCGTTATAACTACTTTAAAATCTCACAATTTTTTTCGAATGTAAACTTAAATAACTCCCTTAACTTCTTTGCATACTTTATTCGAACGGTTCATAATTTTACTTATTTGGGAATTTTATGCATTTTGGTTGCAGTAAAAATAGTCGTGTTTACATATGTAACTGTAATTTTAGTTATTACTTTCGTTTTTAAGTTAGAAATAATTTTAGTTTTTGTCGAACTTTGCAGTAACAAATAGTTTTGTTCTAAAGATTCAATAAATATATATTTAGATTAAATTTTTTTCATTTGATTTCGTAAATATGTTTTGAAATGCTGTCATTTCTTTCAAGTATTTATTATAAATGCAATAATATAATGGGTATATTATCTACTTTAAGTGAAGAATATTTCTCTAATTATTATATTTTCTGATTCACTATTTAATTCATAATAAATTTTCATCAAAATAAAAATGTTACTGAAATCAAGAGGCGAGCTATTAATATAAACCCTTTTTTAAAAAAAAAAAATATAGCTGATTCTAAAAATAAATTCTTGTGCCCCCCTCCCATAATTTTCCTCACGCTATTCCCATGCTAAATTTCGATGATAAATTTTTTGTTTATTTTGAGAGTTGACATGATATCAGTCTACTTTATTGATTGTATACTTAATTGTATACTAAACATTTTATATTTATAGTTTATAGTATACTAAACATTTTATATTTATAGTTTATAGCATACTAAACATTTTATATTTATAGTTTATAGTATACTAAACATTTTATGCTATAGTTTTTAGTTTAAAATTTTGCATTCTTTTTCATTTATATTATATTTTTTAGTTTTGAAGAGTAAGTACTTACACTTACATATGACAAAAGTTCATAGTTTTAAAGAGATTCTCGTAAATATTAATACTACAGTTTTTAGTTTTAAAGTGCATATTCTTCCATTTATATACCTACTATATTGTTTTTAGATTTAAAGTACTATTTCTTTAATAACTAAAGTACTATAATAAAGTGCTAATAAAGTAAATAAAGTACTATTTCCTTGAATTTCTACAAAATTTAAATTTTTGTATTAACGTTCTTAAGATTAAAACAGCATATATCATTGCATCTATTAATTTCATTTTAAATTTGAACAAAAATATACACAATTTAAAATTAACAGATTTCTGAGAGAGCAGATTTAATTAATTTGATTTAAATATCATTGAATATTCAAATAAATTAATATTTACAAACATGAATTTTAGTTTGTTTGGCATAAGCTTTAATCTAACATTTCTAAAATATAGAGAAAACACGAAATATCGCTGATAAATACAAAGCAATGCCAAAGCAAAATTAGAATAAACTTGCAATGGAAATCTAAACCCAGTGTGATTGAATCATGGCTTTGTATTCTGTATACCAATTCGAGAGTCATGTCTTATTAATCTCGAACAAATCGGACATGCGCATTAAAGTGAATACGGCTTTCTCTAACAGTAAATTCTAATTACTCCGATTCATAATCCAGCCGTGCCCTTTCAACCTGGTCATAAATGCCCGGGTAAACTTCACAAGCTCAAAACAATACGTGTTGTAGTAAACTCAAGGATTAAGCGACAGCGGTACAGATCTAACAATGATTAGAACGTCGAACGTCGGTGGATAATTACTTGGAAGTTATTAACGGTGCTGTGTTCGATTTGCATCAGCCAAGGTACTTTGTCCGGCAGAGTATTATGAATAAATGCGTTTAGATGTTGCCTGAAAATGTAAAATCCAGTAAATGTAAATGGCAAGAAAGTAATTTATTTAACGTTGCGAACGTAATGTTTAAATTACGAGTTTCATAATATTAATCGCTGTAAAGACAAATAATTGAACAGGTTTAAAACTTACCTGGAGATTGGCGCTATGCTTGGATAATAGGATAGAATTTGAGATTATTGATTGGCGAGGTGCCCAAGCTATTTGGCATCAATGCCGCTCGTTATTCGAAAATATAAATTTCAAATTCTTGATATTATTGTGAAATTATTTCAGGGAGAATGGCCAATTTTTAGTCTACATAAATATTTTATTGACAATGTTTTTTTGTTTGTGCGATACAATCAAATTTGTATTGATTTTAAGATATGAATATTTTTCAGACAGTTTCGGAAATGTACCCAGAAAAAGCTTTAATATTATTTTGAATTCAAGAATCATGCCAATTAATGTCCAGTGCACAAGAAACAAAAACAAAAATACGCTTTGAATAATTTGTTATTAAATTATCAGATTTGTACGCGTTAAAAAAATATTTATGACTTTAAGGGTTGACGATTGTTAGCGAGCAGGAGGTGAAGCCTTTTATTTTCTCCTAATATAATAAAGTAGCCCCTTTATATCCAGTGTTTTCTGATGGATATAGAACTTTCGAATGATATTAGGTCTTTAAGAGTTTGCTAAGTACAAAGAAACATTAAAGAAACTGGAATAAAAATTTTAACCTGAATCCAAGATAGCGAGGCAGCTTAATTTCTATCATGTTTCAGTTCAGAGGAAGGTTGGCAAGTTTCTGCCGAGGTGGTTAAAACCACTGGTAGAAACCAGTTAAAACTGGCATGGCAGAAACCCTTTTCTGCCACATTTGTGGCAGAAACTGGCAGAAATTCAGAAAATGACATAAAAGTTAAGTACTGAGATTGACATACAATGGATAATTCATAGAAAAAACATTTAAATGTTAAACAAAGTGATCAGTGAAATTGCTGTTTACATTTATGAATCAGTGAATCTAACCAATTATACTCGTATTACCTCTACATACAGCAATGATTAAAACTGTTACTGTTATAATAATTGGATTGTTGCCATGCAAATTATGTCTTGAAAAGAAAAAAAAAACGATTTGAAAGTAGCTCTATTCAGTTACATTAAGAGTTAAATGATAATAATTACTGAATTTCAGAGTTTAATATAATAAACTAAAAGTTAGTATTTATATTTATTATTACATTACTTTATTCTTTATTTAATATAAATATTTGATATACTGCACTGCACTCTTTATATTTAATGTAAACAAAATAATATATATTTTCAAACAATGAATTAAATAGTTTGTTACAGTTACATTTTTCAGTTTACTTAAACAAAATGTCATTAAGAGAACTAATACAGAAGTTTTTTTAGTTTCTGCCAGTTTTTGCCGGTTTTAACCGGTTACAACCACTTTCTGCCACTGGCACGGCAAAAAGCCAACCCTGGTTCAGAGAGTTCAAAATTCAAATAGTTATGCTTAAGACTTTCTGTGGTTGCTTAAGGTCTAATTCAGCTTAGTTGCAGCAAATTTCCTCGACATAGTGGTTCAACGTACATCTACCAAGGTTTAAAAATTCTAAGAGTATAATTCTCATATGAGTATAAAATACTATAAAATAAGGACTATTAAAAATATTGTTTTAAATACATTTAATTATTTGCTGCATTATTATTATTTTGGAACTTTTGCATTTCAACCCAGTATTTTTTACGAAGTAGTTTTGCGTTTTTTCTAAGATAAATAAAGTGAGTGGTTTAATAGTAAAAATTTGAGGGAGATTTGAGAGGACAAATTTTCCATTTCAAAGCCCCCACAAATTTTGTTAGGTTCAGTTATTTTTTAATATTTATTATGAGATGTGCACGCATCTATGTTAATAAGTAATTCAAATAATGATTGAGTTGGAGATTTTTAATCTTAAACTAAATATTTTTTAAGGAAACATTAAAATAGCTTAAAGGATAATAATCCCCTCCTCCAAAACAAAAAAACTGAAAAAACCTGTTTTTAAAAGATGGTAGAGCTGAAATAAGACACAGCCTTTGAAGTAAAACAGAAATAATTTATTGGTTTATTAAAGACATTACAGATCTACACAAAAATTTTATTTATACAACAAATTATTACGGCATATCCATTAAAAATACTTTAATATGAATTCACCTGAGATTTTTAAACAACCACGAGGAATCTCAAAATTAAAGCATTATATTTTGTATTTTCAGAGCACGTTCATTAATCAGGAAATCTTGATTGTAAGACCAAAATAGGCAAAGAATAAGGGATAGTTAGACCATGGCCAGACAGGAAAACTTGAACCACAGGAAGAAAACCTGAAACGAGAAAAAACATACAGCATAAGGGAATGAGATCTTAAGATTAAAAAAAAAATCACAGAAGCTCTCAGGTGAGCAGCACGAATCTAACGGTCACAGATAGGAAAATGATAGAAGTATTCCACAACAACCAGGTTCAAGACAATAGCGACTTACAAATACTAGAACCTGCCAACCTTTTTGATTAGTTGATCGCAAACTAAACTCATTATTTTAAACTTTCCTATTACGTAAAAAACAACCCAATATGAAAAACAACCCAATATTACTAATTACCTTTTTAATCAGTTGATTGCTATCTAAACGCATTATTTTAATCTGCCTATGACGTAAGGAAACAACCCAATACGTTTACTAATTGCCTTTTTGTTCAGATGATTGCTACTTAAATCTCAACCTAAAGAATCTAGCTGTCACAGATAGGAAAATGATAGAAGTATTCCGCAACAACCAGGTTCAAGACAATAGCAACTTACAAATACTAGAACCTGCCACCCTTTTTGATTAATTGATCGCAACCTAAACTCATTATTTCAAACTTTCCTATAACGTAAAAATCAACCCAATACGATTACTAATTACCTTTTTGATTAAATGATTACTACTTAAATCACTATCTAAAGAATCTAGCGGTCACGGATAGGAAAATGATAGAAATATTCTGCAAATCAAACATCCAGATTCAAGACAATAGGGACTTACAAATACTGGAACATGACATCATTTTTGATCAGTTGATCGCTACCTAAATTTATTAATTTAAACTCTCCTATTACTTAAAAAAACAACCCAATATGATTACTAATTACCTTTTTGATCAGATGATCGCTACCTAAACGCATTCTTTTAAACTCCTTTATTACGTAAAAAGCAACCCAATATGAATACTAATTATCACATGATAATCGAAATTTTTTTTCTGACGAAATTTAAAATGTGACAATTTTGTCCTTGTTAGCTTTTCGCACTCCGAAAAATAGATCGAATCAAACTATTAGTTGAATAAAATAATCCTAAAAAAATTCGCCTTATCCACCTAGCTATCTTCCTTTTCGCACCGGCTGGTACATAAAACCTCAAGTCTCAAGTCTCTATTTCCTCTAAGCCCTGTCCTGAGCCAGTCCTCTTGCCTCCCCCCATTCTTTAAGGTTTGCTTAGCATAGATTTTGGTGCATGCATCTTTGCTAAGTAAGTCTCGGCCTCCCTCTTTTACATTTTCCATCGGGTGCCAAAGTGAGAGCAATATTTGCTATCCAGGGTTGTGGGCTTCCTCCACAGTCAGGTATTAAGTCCTACTATGCTTCATTCCAGTCAGAACAACAATATATTGCATTTAAGTGTGAACTTACACTGTAATCTGGTTCAGCTGATTCGGGAAGAATATCATGCTTCAGAATGCACAAATATTTTTAACAGTTACGGAAGAATGAAATGTATAGAAAATACTCTGCTTAAAAAATATTTAATTGATTCTCCTAACCGAATTCTATGCATAAATTTAGTACTTACGTAAAGTGTTCAGTATAGAATGCTCCGTTTCTGAAGCAAAATTATTCAAGTTTTAAGAGGTTTTTTGTGTTATCAAACAGAACGGTTTTTGGGTGTTTTTCTCAGAGAAGTTGAACATTTTATTGAGGTAAACAATATCCCTTCAGTTTATCCCTCACTGTTCGTTATCCCTGTCCTATAAATTTATTGTTTACAAGAAAGACAACGCAGATAGGCATATAGGGATAATTACTTTTCCCTCTTCTATCTGCAAACCCAGGGAAGAATAATGGCCGATGGGAGACGTAAACAAGACTGCGGGCACAAAAAAAAAAAAGAAAAAAAGAAGAAGAAGAAATAGAGCCATAGGTGGGCTTACTCACTCAAGCTTGATATTTTATAACCTCTGCATCTGTGACCATAAACTTCGTTATCTGATTTTTGGTCACGTGATACTTTTAAGCATAGCCCTCCAGAGGTAAAAAAGACAATTCGGAAATATCAGCCATTTTAGACACGTTTACGAGTTTTTTAGGAAATCTAATGGAGGAAAGCAGGCCGATTGCGCTTTAAACTAAACAAAATGTTGAGTAAAGATTAAAAGAATGCATTATGCATTGCGTTTGTTGACTGAAATAGAAAAGATGCCTTGTTGTCCTTGTTTTATTAGCTTTCCCGTGTGTAGATATTAAAGAAAAAAAAGCACAATCACCTTTTTGTGGTGAGCTGGATATAATATCCGATGCAGCTGATTACGGAAGGGGTGTAGCTTTCTGATTATCCTGACACCTGTTATAGAATCAGCTTAAGAGGGAATAAAACAATGGTCCACAACACAGCGACTTTTAGAGAAGAGGGACAAAGAAAAATTAAAAAAAAATTCTTATGTCAAAATTTAATTCTGTTTTCAGGTCTTAGTTAGAATATGGTAAAAGTAAATTTCAACTAACAGTAAACGAGTAGGATTTTCGGAGATTATATCAAATTAAAAATGCAAAGATAAATAGTTAAAATAATTGTTGTTATTTGCTTAAATTCGAAAAAAAAAACATTAATGATTTTGGTTAAATTCATCTGAAGTAATCTAATTGAGTGATTACTATTATTATTTTTTTAATGAGTTCAAAACTTTTTCGATTCCTTAAACGAAACTATTACATTCTTTTTTTCAATATTTTCCAATCCTTGCTCTAAAAGGTACCTCTTATGATGCAACAAAAATAAATAAATGAATAAATTCTCCTTCTTTCCAGCTCTACAGCCCGTGATGGAGCTTGGTTTTCTCTTCATAGAATTCCACTTCCCCCTGTCATCGGCTCTCATTCTTTTGTAGTTGAACTTTGTAATCTTAAGGTCTTCTCAACCTAGTCCATCCGTCCATCTTAATTTAGGTCTACTTCTTACTTTCTTTTTTGTTATAAATGTTTTTTTCTCCATGATTTCATTTAACATATCTATTCCTTTAATTCTTTCTAAACAACTCGTCTGATTTTATGAGTCTTAAGTCTTACGATAACTTTTCTCTATATTAAATTTTTAATTTCATGATCGTATATTTTCCCTCCTCTGCCACTTACCTAATAAAAAATAAAATTAATAAAAAATGAATTTAAAATAAGTGTTATGAATTACGAACTAGATAAACATGACATGGTAACACACTCTCATGTCATTCATTTCTCACAATTCATGTTTCTAACATAACAAACAGGTAGGTATTTTATTAAGTCATTGTCTATAGTTTTAAATAAAATTTTTAAAATAACCACTTTAAATAATAATACAAATAGTATATTATTAGTATTTGTTAAAATTTGAAAGAGAGATAGAAAGATAAAAAGAAATGGAAATGGCTTAAATGGATCTACTTGTCGCTTTGTTCAATGTCTGTAACTTAGATGGAATCAGAAATATATGTTGTAGCGTTGCTCTGTTAAGTTGCGAAATTCGGAGCACATCTCATAGTTCTGATGATTGAATGATTAGAAAATAGATTCGTCTCTTTCCATAAAGATTAGAAGTGATTATAATCTGCTGATTTGGTTCATGATTTAAATCACCTAGCTGAACTGATTCATTTGATTTGGATTACTTCGATGATTCGTTTCCCCCAAATCTTACAGATAATTATTTAAATGAAACCTCTGATCACTTAATTGAGTATACTTTTTGTTTCCATAAAAATTTTTTGAAAATCTCTTCGTCAAACAATTAACAGTAATTTCAACAATATAATCTTCTGATTTGATTCATGATTCAGATAATCTGAACAAATGGATTCATTTGATTCGGATCGCTTTGATGATCCGTATTTTTAAATCCGTTTTAGTATATTTTTTGCTTCCCTAAAAACTGTTAGAAAATCTCTTCTTCAAACAATTAACAATAATTTCACCAATATAATCTTCTGATTTGATTCATGATTCGAATAATCTGAATGAATTGATTCATTTGATTCGGATCGCTTTGATGATCCATATTTTTAAATCTACTAGTTAATTAATTGAATTAAATTGTTATTTGTTTAAATTAATATATTTCGTTTTTTTTTGCAAAAACTGAAATATCTTGCCTTTCGATAAAATTTGTCTACCTTTGAATCATTCTTTGAATGCTACCGCGATATACTGCAATAAAATTATGTAACGAAAGAGTAACCAAAATATTTCAGCCATAAATAAAACGACTGCTCTGAAATAAAACGTTTGAATCACTTTTCCATCGTAAAATCGGAAATAAAATGTGGAAACTACATTTTTATTTCCACTTTTCAACTGAGCATCAGGCAAAAACGGAACAGCACTATCTTCACAGAGTTTCCGGCAGGTGGGGCTGTGATTCTTTAGATGACCATTTGATTTATCCTTTTCTAACAAAAAACGGATGTAATAATACTCACGAGTATTACATTTCTAGTGCATGCGTGCGAGAAAAAAAAATTACAAATTCAACTGAGTTATGCATTCGAGTAAAAATGCAATATTTTAGAGGACAGTGAGCTAGTTTTTTTTCTGTATATATTTAACATTTGTAATTGATAATTTGTTGTATATAAATGCAGCTTAATAAGAGCGCGGTCCATATGTAATCGTATCATACTACAATAGACCAATCCGTTTGTTAAAAGAACAAAAAACATAGCATAGCGCTCGCATGCATTATATTTAATTCCAGGCTATTACTTAGCATTTTTATTGTTATTTATGGTAAGAAAGGGTTATTTAACTTTTGTTTTCTTTATATAGTGAGATAATTTTCAGGGCGTAGCACACTATTTTTACTATGATTGGGCCATTATAGTTTTCGAATTGCATTTTCATTCGGTACTGGTTATTTCAGGATAAAAATGTTTCGAAGTTGTTTTTAATCTAAATCAGGACTAAGGTAGATTGAAAACCGATATAGAATTATTTTCAATTTTTTTAAAATTATTTAAAAGCATACTTCTTCTTAAAACATTTGAAATCCTAGTTCATAAGCTAATTTTCAATTAAAAACCTGCGAAAGTTAGCCAAAAAATATATAATATTTAGTATATCAGTATACAGCAAATTATGACCTAAACCTAACTGCATTAATTGTTTCTTTTATAGAAAATAAATGTTAAAAGTTTTATTCTATCCCTGACGGCGGCTCAGAGCCAACACTTAAAAAAATTCTGGATCAAATTACGGTATAAAGTACCGGAACTTTGGGTGCATTATCTGTGAAATCCATTTTAAAGTAAAATCTATTTTTACCGCAAAATATTATACCATAATTTTTACAGTAATATTTTTGATTAGAGTGATTCAGTGATTTTACTGTAATTATTACTGTAAAAATTATGATTTATCAGATTTTTTTCCCTTAACATGCTCCTGTAAAAATTGATTTTACGGAAAAATTATTTTTACCGGTACGTTACTTTTTACCGTAATTTGATCTGAAATTTTTTGTAGTGTAACCAGTATTAGATAGATGGTGATCAGCTTGTCTGAGAGGTAAAGGTTGCCGATGCACAGTGTTTACAATATTACCACCATCATAATGTTCGGCTCGAAAACATGGTGCTATTATGCCCATGGCACCTTTGTAGACAATTTTTACGAGGAAGAGGGCAACTCTTTTAAAAGTTGAAAATGAATACTAAGGAAATGATTTCGAGCAAGAGGTATTTTTAATAAGAAATATTTTTGATCTAGTTTAGTTCGAATTTAAAACTATAAAAAATAGTAATAGTTAAATAAAAACGACATATAAAGACAGTTTGTTGTTTCAAATTTATTTTGGAACAATAGTTTGCAAGTATAAAGGTACGATTTGATTTATAAAAGAAGACAAAAACTTTGCGTTGAAAAGACATGCCACGTCAAGACAGTTTTGACGCAAAATTACCAATGACGTACTCTTATTCCTAATTTTCTATAAATTTAATTTTAATGTAAATTTAAGGATAGATATCAATTAAAATGTGAAATAATTATTTAAAACTATTAAAATATTAATAATTTAGTTTAGCTTCAAAATATTTTTTAATAAAGTACTTATAGAAATATATTTTTGGATTGAAAAGGTAATTTTTAAAAAAATTATTTTGCATAGAATTTTTAATATTTTTTTGCTTCAAACAAATTTCCTTAACTATCCGCATTTGGTGACCAGCTTGACACCTTTCATAATTATCTTGTACAACTTATAAACTTTAATGGTAACCAAACCTAACGCACAGCACAACTCTATTTAATGTATTCTAATTCTCCAACCTCTCCTCCAATCTTAACACTTTAATTAATTTTAACCAATATATATTAATCAAATTCTTTCAGCATCTTGTTGCCCCGTGGCTTTGCCGTTCGGATGAACTTTGATTTCAATTTTAACTATTTTTCAGAGATGTCCTGAAGACGATGTCAAAGTTCTTCGTGTAATGAACTTTAGTAATAATTTAAAATCTGTCCGGACGTCATTGAATCACACAAACCTAAACGTAAGCATGAGATCGGTACATTTCATCAGAGTATAGGCAGCAGAAGTATTAAATTTATTTCCATCTCTATTGTGAGATAAAATAGAAAACTCATACCAATGCTTCATTACGTAGTGTATTACTTCTTAACACACCTCTCAAGTCATGATTTGAGTATAGCATGATATATGCATGTTATTGCTAGAAAAACTCAAACTTCGTTACTAATAATTGGTATGACTGAATGAGGCATTATAGCACCGTTTATGCTTAAAATTTCTACAGCCATTTTGAAAAGGATGAAAAATAATTCTAATTAATTTATTTGTTACAAACTTTTGATTTCTTTAAAAAACAAAATTATTCTATATAAATACTCAACGTATAATCAAAATTCCACATTACTTAACTTATTACTTAAATAGCTTGGTCAGTAGGGCGCTGAAGCCATGTCCGAGAGTTCGTGGGTTCGAACCCCGCCGGCCGAAGAAACTAAAGTAAAATGATGACTGGTGTACGTTAAATCTGTCGAGTCGCATAGTCTTCCATGTTCCCGTAACAAATCAATACCTCTGGGGGTACTGGATTGGGGATCGATCGTTCTCTAATTCAGGTGAAAATTACGATCTGTGGATGAATGAATGGATTTATGAATGGGTCCGCCCTATAAACGGGTCCGACGAATGGGTGTGGCAGAAGTCGAATTCTTGGCCATAGATGGCGCCACTGGAAAACAAGAGCAATCACACCCCTCTGCCTAAACAGGCATACGAAACCAACCGACCGAACAAAATGAATAATAACTATAGTGTTGCCAAAAAATAGGAGAAATATCAGAGATTATGGTATGTTTTTTTCAGCTTATTGAAAATATGTTTAAAATAAGAGCATTATTTCAAAAGCAATATTGCATTATTATTATATAGATGTGAAGTCATACACTATATTTATCAAATTAGCACTATCCTGTAGTATTTAAACGACCGGAAACAAGGAAATCACAAGTTCAAGTTACCACTGTATTTCTGGGGATTATAATTTGTGATTTATGAAAGTGATCAATGTAATGTGCAAATCTCTTTACCTGCATTATATTGCATTATCTCTTGCAATATATTTTTTAATAGAAAACACAAAAAGCTTCTTTGTTTTCTTCAACATTTAATTAGAAAGACGGTAACTTGAAATAAATCGTTTTAGAAATAGTAATTTGACGATTTTATTGTTTCAGGGAAGTTATAAACCACTAAGATCAAAATGCTTTTCAAAACGGCTTGTTTAAAATTATAAACAAAAAAAGTGAAAGAGGTTATTGACCGCAAAAGTACCATTCATTTCTATTAGTAACTATACTAAACTCGTCATCTCATCGGTTACTGGAAAAATAGTGCCGTAGGGTACACTGTTATATAATAATTATTATTATATTATTATTTTTTTGTATAAATGCAATAGTTTAAGAAAGTGCAAAATATCAGCATTAGAAAATGAGGATTCATTCATTACCGTGGATAAACTTATAGTCGACGGAAATTTTTTACTTTTAAGCAAGAAGAATTAAAGCTGCGTTTTATGTTCAAATAATCGAGCAAACTATCGTATTTATGGAGTTTTGCATGTAGAAACAGCAGCTTCAATGTAACAAAAAAGACAAAGCATTGGAATTAAAACTACAAACAAAATAAGTTGTGAATAAAGCCCGCAATCTAACACTGAGAAAAATAGTAATGCCGAAACTTCCAGAAAATGGTAAAACTTAACATATTTCTGGCTTTGTGGGAACACTGAAAAGCTCGGTTATCTACACCGAACCACTTTGGCAATGGTTTTGGTAAAATTAACATTTAAATATGGTTTTATAATGCGTAATTTCAAAACCGGAATTTCCGGTAAATTATTCCATACCATAGGAGCGGAAAATTACCACACGAGACGTTTAAATATTTTGGTTTTATTCACAGAGTTATGTTTTTTTTAAATTTTTATTTATTTATTTATTTCTTTACTAGAAATGTCATTACTATAAAGTACTGTCATTTTACCAGAATTTTTTCTCCGTGCAGGTTAATTGTAAATCTGTAACAGTTAACCTAATCAAAAAGAAATTCTTATTAACCTAATCGAAAAAGACTCTACTAAATTAACTTAATCAAAAAAAGATTCTTATTAAATTAACCTAATCGCAAAGAGACTCTCCGAAAAAAACTCTGCCCAAAGGACATAAAATTAAAATTTTGGAGAAGATATCAACATCATAATTTTTTCCCCACTCGATTTAGTCCACTTTTTTTTAACCTTTGCTCTATGACAATGTTAGAGGAATAAAATTTCTAACAATTTTTTAAAATTTAAAATTATACAATTTCATCGATGAGAGTAACAAAAAATAAATAAAACTTACAGAACATACGGATTTTTAAAAAAAATTTGTTTGACGTTGGGATATAAATATTTCTGTTATTGTTTTTGAAAATTTTTATTTACTGAAACATAAAAATGTTGACTCAGAAGTTAAATATTAGTACTTAGTTAATTCAGAAATTCAGTATTTTGTTTACTAATATTACTAATACTGCGAAAAAGATAATGCTGTTTCGCAAACTACTGAGCCCGATAATATATGAAGTAATTGTTTAGATTTTTGTGGTAGTTCTGAAAACATATTACATCCGAAATTCAAAATTGGATTATAGGAAGTAAAATTTTATAATTTGAATTCCATCAATGGATAATTTGAATCTAAGAACTGAATGTATTTAATTGCAGAAATCGATCATTTGAATTTAGAATTATATAATTTGAATTTCAGAATTAGATCATTTGAATTTTAAAATTAGATATTTCGAATTTTAAAATTATATAAATTTGTGTTACAAGTTTGATATTTTCAATTTTAGAGTTCTCTCTATATTTTTAATTAAATCTATATCTCCAATTAAAACTAAAAAAAATTTAACACCGAATAAAATAATTTTGAAAATGAAGGATTATGCTGGCAGGCAATCATCCCACATTTGTTTGTTCTTTTTATTCTACTGGAAAATATTTTTATTCTTCTCAGCTTATTGCAGGAAAATGAATTTGTTATTCACTTGTACTTACTTAGAACTATTTGCAAACGTATTTACAGAAATTCTTTAAGTAATCATTGAAAAATTATAGCAAAGGATTAGAAGTGAAAGTTCGCCAAATATTTATCATTAACTTGTGCGCATCATTTAAAAATTGTAAAATTAATAATTATTTAAAACATGAACGTATCTTCTGAATTTAAGAGTTGAGTAATAAAGTTACACTTCCGAAATAACTTGGTAAAATTACATTAAGAATATTACATAAATATCTAAAGAACTTAGAGTAATTTTACTATGAAAGCTTAGGAAAATTATTTTCAAAACTGTGGAAAACACAAGATGACGAAAAAATATTTTCGTAGATACAAATACAACGTCATTTTTAAAAAGCGTTATTGCTAAGGAATTTCTAGTAAAAATGAAAATTCTCGTATCAAATCTAATTTATAAATCAGCTCTTCATACATAAAATTAATCACACGCAAATTGGAAAAGATAACTGAAGGAATTTTGCGAATTCTTCCTTTTCGAAAAAAAGAGAGAAGGGAAATAGAAGATTTGTTTCCAACAACAGAACATAAATGTCGCCAAAATATTGTTAGAAAGTTTCCTTTTTTGAATCTGGCAACTAATATGAAACGCGGCTTTAATGACATCTTTCCCTGCATAACTGAGTGAGGAAAATTCAATTAAGAGTTGCAAAAGAATTCGGTAAATACAATTTTCCAGTTCATTAAGAATTTAATCTTGGAAAGCAAATTTTGTTCCGCTATAATTATTATTGTAATCCTGGTATATTGAAATATTATCAAGTACCGAGAGATTAATCAAATTACGGCAAACGATCAGATTCAAAGAAATATTCGTTTGCTTTTTACTTTCCTTTCGAAAGTTGTTGCCAACTTTTTTCACCTAATTGCATACTAATGTTCCATTTGCATGAAATAAATGAAAGAAAATTCTAACTGTCATTTCTTTTTGTAATTTTGGTCATTATTTTGCTTATCCCAATAATTAGATTATTTAAGGTGTAATTGAAAATGATATCTTACTTAAACGAGTTATTTAAGGAAAATAAAAAAGGAAAAAAATATTCAAACCTTAAAAGTGGAACACTTATTCTCAAAATAATATTTTTTATTGATAATTAAATTTTATGCTCATTATGAATCATAGCTTTGAGAGCTAAAAATAGGCAACTTCAAATTAACTTTAGAACGAAGTAATATTATTGCTTCCTGAAACAATTTTTTTTTGTTTTACCTTGGCTAATTCCATTTTATAAATAGTAATTATGTGTTGCAATTATAACACACATGGGATCGAAAAAAACTCTATGAGGTAGATATTTTAATTTCATCAAGACTCATTTTAATGCTAACGATACTTTTAAGCAGGAATTAACTTGAACCTAAGTATGAAAAAAAAAAAATGAAACATCTTTCTACACTTATTATTTTTTTTAATATTATTTTTCGCATTAAATAATTTTTTGAACATAAAAAGATAAAAATTTTTTAAAGTCATAATAAGACTAATTTTGATTTCACATCTTTTAAATCCAATAATTTTTTTTCCATCTTCTCACATTAGTTTTTTTATGTAAGTTTTTTTCTTTTCTTTAGTAAATATTTTTTCAGTACTGTTTTTACTTAAGATAAATAAAGTTGCATAATTTCATTTATAATATCAATAATTGCAATATATTTACATTTTTAGCTTAAGAAACTCTCTTTAATGTGAATTAAAGTAAGATTCCTGAAATCTGAATAATACAATTTAAATAAAATGAAATATTAAGAATAAAGCTTTATTTCGTTTGGAAATGAATGCTCTTTGCAAATTTTAAATTCATTAGATTATGTTTTATTTCATGCAAAAATATAGTGGTTGGATACATCCTATTAAATTAAAGACTTATAGTTTGAAATGAGAAAAAAATTCTTTTTCATATTTTAAGAAAATTGCTTAGATAATTGTTCTTTACAAATTATATATTTCATTAAGATGCATCTTATTATATTTAAAAATGTAAGACAGGGATATTGGAATCAACATTAGAATTAAGTTAGGACACATATTATTTTATTCAAAAACTAAAACTTAAATTTAAAAACAACGACGAAAAAAAAAACGACGAAAAAAAAGAGTTATTTTTCCATTTCAAGGAAATATTTTTGAAAAGGATTCCAATGTGATTTTTTCACTAATCGTTACAGTTTCACGAAATCTTTTGTTTATATTTTCATGATATTATATTTTTTTACATGCCTTTATCGGCCAGACGGTTATTTTTTTAAATGTATCTTCATGTGGGAAATCGTAGTATTTTTAAAAAGTGAAACATTAAATTTAAATTTCAAAATCTACAGATTTTTTATAATATTCTCCTTAAACCAGAGCTTCAAATAATGACAAAAAATTATGTTATTTTTATCAATAAGTAACTTAGAAAGTAAACTCATAAATGTGTTTAAATATTTAAAAAAAAAATGTTTTGATTAAAATGTGTAATGTGCGATTATTACAGTGGCATTGTCGTAATGTTACCTTCTAAGCGATTCTCAATTTTCAAACTATTTTTTTGAGCTACAAATCACAACAAAGCATTTATTTTAGTACAAATTTTTTTTCAAAAGCACAATCATTATCATGTTTTTGTTAATCAACTTTTGCTTCTGAGACGATGAAAAAATGTAATCAAAATTTTGCCCACTTTCCGACCAGTTAGGGCACCCATATGTATGTCTACGGAAGCTCCATGCTTAATGACAATTAAGTTTTAATGTTTCCCTGACTCAACAAGCAGAATTTATCATCTTTTTATTGAAAAGTAGAATTTATCACCTATCAAACTTTTCCAAAATGCGAAAACGCTAAGATTTTATCTGGAGTGCTGTATTTGGCTAATAATAAAACTTTGTATAATTTTCTGACCAAATTTAACGCTATTTTATTAACATAGGAATTTATCGTCACTCAAAATTTTGACCCTGCCCGATTTACTACAGTGCTTAAAATTTTAAATGGATCAGAACAGGATAACAATACAAATTTCAATTGCTTCGTGACCGGAATTAGAAGAACTTTTATCTGTAAATAGGATTTATTAGCAATCAATATTTCAAACACTTTGCGACTAACTAGAGTGCTTAAATTTCAACTCAAGCTCAAGTGTTTCCTAAATAGTACAAGCAAAATCGCACTATATTTTATCACCAATTGAAATTTCGACTATTTTTCGATAACTGACAAGAACCGTGCTAAAAATTTAAAATGAATTATAAAATGATCAATTAAAATGAATTCGAAATTTTAAAACTACATTTTTCAAGCAGACTAAGGAGAAACTAATTTAGTTTTTTTCAAATCTGTAACGAAAAATGTAGGGCGCGTCACTTTTCTAATAATAAAAATCTTCAAAACGTCTATCAAAAGCAATGCTTTCTACGATTCTAGTTTTCGGTCTGGTAAAAATAAACTATTTTTTCCTTTTTTGTTTACTTGAAGATCGTGGTTAATATAATTTCCATTCTATTTTAAAAATGAAACTCAGAGAAATTTTAAAAATAAAAGTTTTTTTTTATAGGTTTTATTTATTTATTCATTTATTTTCATAAATGAAGCACAGCAAATAAAAGCTCTTGAACTTTAATTATTTTACCGCAAAATAGTACGTAAGTAGCTTAAATATTCGAAAACTAATTTTACATATTTTTCATTGATAATTCTAATATTTAGATTATAGCATAAAAAATAAACGAGGGTAACAGTGTCATAATAAGAATACACATTCGATTTTTTTTTGGTATTAATTTAGATTTCGTCTCATATCTATTAGGATAAAATTTAAGCCTTATAATTCTGTTGTGATAGCATTGCAGCTTCTTCCACAAAGCTCTCTTTGAAATTCACATTTAATTTTAGGTTACTTAACCAAATGTAATATTTTTCGCTAAAAAAAGATTATTTAGTAATAGTGCAAAAATTTAATTATTATTTTTCTCAAGGGTAGAATTAAATAATAATTAAATAGTAGTTTTATATTCACAATTTGAACTGCATACATAGACGGAGCATATATTTAAGTAAAAAAAATTTACTTTAAAATAAATTGTTAAAAGGAACTATTCTTTAAATATTTAAATATACTTTAAATACTTTAAATATTACTTTAAATATATAAAGGAAATATAATTAAAATTATAAAAATAATTTATTCACTATGAAAAACTTACTTATCGTTTCTCTAAATAAATATCCTTAACTTGAAATGTTGTATAATAACATAATTATAATTAATTTATAATAAATAAACAACTCTTTTGGAATCATTAATTTCGAATGATAATCGAAATCATAAAGATAACAGAAAGCAAATATAAAAAGGGTTGATGAATTAATATTACTGATAAATACCATTAAATGAGGGATAAATAAATAATTTTCAGGTAAATGCCCTTATAATTTTTAGTATTTTTAGGCTGATGGCAGTCAAAAATATATGAATCTTATTTGTTATTAAATATCATATCATGTGATTTTTGCATCAGTGAGAATGCACAAAATGGCAAGCATAGTGAAAATATTTTTTTGTATTTAACTTAATCATTGTTATTGTTTTTAATCGTAGCGTTATTTTGAATCAGATTTTTTTTATATTGATTTTTGTTTATGATTTTTCTGTCAATAAAAGTGAGCAAAATGGTAAACATCATGAAAAATTTGTAAGTATAAAGTGTAACTATTGTTATTGTGTTCAATAGTAGCATTATTTTGAATTTGTATCACGTTTCTTATTATGTTTTAAATCCGTTGCTTAATTTATTTATGATGCATAGTTCCTTATCCATACTTCAAAGTCAGCCAGAAACTGCTTATCAATTTATTTTATCTTGTGAAGAAAAGGAATTCCTTACGAATGTTGAATACGAAAAAGAATAGTAGTAAAGAAGAAAGCAGCTGCCAAGAGAAAGATATTTTTTAAACTGAAGTTATTTTTTATTTTGGGAACCGAAATCGTGGTTATTCTTTCAGTTCTAATTGTGCAACCACTGGTTTGTTCCATCTTTGCCGCCCAATCACGCATTGGTAATATTGTGACCAATGAGAATGAATGTTATCATTGAAACAGAACTCGGTGGTTTGCAACATTTCTTGGCGAATTGTTTCAGAGAACTTGGCGAAGTCTTAAAGATAACTTTTCCTTCTTTTCTTTCAGGAAACAGATCTTTTATTTTAGAAAATAAATCGGAGAAAAGTGTGAAACCAAATGTGTTAAAAATTATTTCTTTTCGAATTTAACAGAGGCTATAAAATATTACAAAAAATAATTAATGAAAGATTAGTGTTAGTTTAAATATTAAAACTTTTGAGGTATTTTAGTTAATAAAAAATTAAGTTCCGAATTTGCGAAAGTATTTGAAAAAGATAATAAAATTCATTGGTGGGGTGTGCGAAATGTTTTTTCTCTGTGAAAAATAATGGTGTAAAAAACATTTCACGTCTTCCATTGTGAGTTTAAAATTTTAAAAACAATGGATTTAAAATACAGTAATTAATTTTAAAAACGTAAATTGCTTTAAACATTATTTGAATTTATTTCTCAGAAACTTATTTAAATTCAGTCACGCAAATATTACAAATAGTTATTTTTTAGTTGAATACTGAAATAATAAAAGAAGTAGTACCAGTAATTATTTTACTAACATACTAAAACACTCTAAATGTGGGGGAAGTAGAGTTCGTGTTTTACTTGCTAGTAATAGTAATTAGTAACAACTTTTAAAAATATAACTGAAACTAAAAAAAAAAAAATAATAATAATTCCCAGTTTCTTTTAAGTTATTTGTGAAATAAATGCTATTATTTTAAATAAAGAGCTGATTTTAAAATTATTTCCAGAAAACCGAACTTAATTGAATTAATTATAGTAAATTCTATTGTTATTAATTTATACTGTTTTAGTTTCAGCCTAATTTAAGTAATTCAGACAAATTTAAACAATAAATGACATATTTATTAAAACTGCAATGCTGTAAGAATTTCATATGATTTTCTATATGATCTTCTTCTGTGTCAAAAACAAATATAATGAACTTTTATGACAAAGAACTATTGTGCAGTGATTGCTAGAATAAAAATGATTAAAGCGTTGGAATAAAGCTGTATCAAGATAAATTAGAATATTGCAATAGTTATTGCTCCCAAATATGCTCAACATTTTATTTTTCCACATTCCAGTTAAATAAAATATTCTTCCAATGTTCTAAGAATTTCATATGATATTCTAAGATTATGTTAAAAGCAAATATAGTGAGCTTTTATAACAAAGAACTATGTGCAGTAATTGCTGGAATAAAAATGATTAATGCGTTGCAATAAAACTGTATTGAATATAAATAAATTAGAATATCGCGATAATTATTGTGCCTAAAAATGTTCAACATTTCATTTTTCCCCACTCCAGTTGTGGCATTTTAAAATAAATCGTAAAACAATATTGTTATAATTTCACATGATATTCTAAAATAATGTTATAAGCAAATATAATGAATTTTTATAGCAAAAACTATTCGTTGAATAATTCGTGAAACGTTGCAATAATGTTGTATCAAGATAAATTAGAATATTGAAATAATTATTCTGCCCAAAAATGCTCAACATTTTATTTTTTCCCACTCCAGTTGTGGCATTTTAAAATAAATCTTTTTCACCTGCGAAACCACCTGTGCGATGGACATTAAAATACCATTGCAGCAATTACGACTTTGGCGCAGGTTTTGGCGACTTTTTTATTTTTCGTGGAAACCCATCACCAGCTGATTTGAGGCATGTGTCTGTCAACTAAAAATATCAATTCTAATCCGGCAATATTTAACTTTATTTTCTTCTTCAGTTCTTAGAGAGTGCTACAGTGCATTTTTTTTTTTTTTTTAAATATAAAACTAGATTATAATTTTTGTAAAAAAAACTATTTTAAATAAAAATATTTAAAATTATTATTATAAAAAGAAATTGCCGAAATATTTATTTCTGTTTTAAAGCGGATTATTAATTTATGTGTTAATTATGAAAAGTGATCGTTGTTTGTTATTGACATTTATTATTTTATTGTGCCATTCAGGATACATCGATGCTGGCAGGAAGAGGAATAGGAAAAATAAACGTGAGTTATTTTAATATTTTTTTAAATTAGGAAAATTAATTAAGGATTAAGAAAACTAATTAATAAATTTTTTTTTGTGTTTTTGCAAACCTGGCATTTAATTTTATTGCAAACTTATAGGAAAAATAAATGCTCGTATTCTATTATCAAAAGGAAATCATTTTAATGAAATTTGAATAAAATTTATAATTGTTCCTTTTAGTTCTATTTCATTTTTGAATTCCAAATAAGAAAAAAAAATTTTTTAATGTATTTAATTGCGCTTAGTTTAATTCTATTTCAATGAAAAATGAAATCTCTCTCTTTTTTTAAACGTAAAATAGGGTGAAATAGTGTGAATTATATATATAAAATGTCAGGTGATTTATATTAAACAATACTGTGATTTAAAAAGTATTTTAATTTTAATATTTACATTTCTAACACATTTTCACAGGTACATAATTTTTATCCGACATGAATTTTAAACAAAATATCAATTCTTCACAATACGACAATAATTACAAATAAGAATTTTTTATATAAACATATATTCAATAAAAGGAAATTGCGTAAAATGTTTAAGCGGTTGTTTCTACAAAAGGTTGAATACAATTTAGTAAAATATTTTATTTTTAACGTGTTTTTAAGGAGTTCGATATCATTTATTAATTATTTCTAGCATAAAAAGAATATAATAAATGCATCAAACGCACTTTAAAATAACTCTGTATTTAAAAACGCATTTTAATTCTAACTCACAAACCACTCAAATATTTATTTTGAATACATAATACGATTTCTAAACCATTTTCTCAAGTTTCCCGCGTTTCAGTTTATGATAAAAATTCTAAATAAGACCTTCATTTAATTGTAAATTTGCGTAAAAATTATTTTTTATTTTTTTATGCAAGAAATTGGATAAATAATTTCAATTAAATTTGAATTAAATTCGCCTTTTTTGTTTGTTCCTTTTTCTTGTAAAAGGAAAGAAGAAAGTGAAATTTAGCGAACCATATATGTTAAAAATAATTTCTTTTTGAATTTAACAGAGGCTTCAAAATATTACTAAAAATAATTTATGAAAGATTAGTGTTAGTTTAAATATTAAAACTTTTGAAGTATTTTTGCTAAAAAAAAATCATATTCTGAACTTGCGAAACTACTTGAAAAAGATAATGAAATTTATTGGTGGAGCGTGCGAAATATTTTTTCTCTGTGAAAAATGATGATGTAAACAAACATTTCACGTCTTCTACTGCGAGAATAAAATTTTAAAAACAATGGAGTTGAAACACAGTAATTAATTTGAAAAACGTAAACTGCTTTAAGCATTAATTAGAATTTATTTCTCAGAAACTTGTTTAAATTCAGTCACGCAAATATTACAAATAGTTAATTTTTAGTTGAATGCAGAAATAAGGAAAAAAAGTTGAGGCAGTCATTATTTTTTTAATTATTCTAAATTATTTTAATTTAATTGTACTTGGAAAACATACTAAATGTGGTGAAAGTTGAGTTGCTAGTAGTGGTACTCGCTAGTAGTAGTAATTAGTAACGGATACGTTACTAATTACTACGTCAGTAGACGTTAACAGATCTGGGCGACAATTCAAGAACTAGTCTAGTTTGATTGGTGTAATTAAGATCTTTTGAAACAATATTGATACCAGCATTTTACGAACTCTATCTAGATCTATGAATGCGAGTTTGATTAACGTAATAAAAAAAGTACTTCACATTAATTACTGATGCAATAATTGTACCGACTTTATACTTTTTTACAGCATACTTTCCGTTTAAATCTTTGCTATTAATTTCATATTAATTTCATTTTGCCTTTAATTTTATTACGTCATAATCTATGGCTCTGTTACAAAATAAAACCACGTAAGTCATTTTTTCTTACGTTTTGTCACTTTCTAAAATCATACACAACCAACCATACAAAAAAAAGAAGAATAAAACAGACAGACCAACAAAAACCATGTTTTGTTGCTAATTTTACCAAACTCAACTCATTAACGAAGTGCTTCGGTAAAAATTACCGAGTTTTTTGGTATTCCCATAACACTAGAAACAAGGCAAATTTTACTATATTCTGGTAGTTTTGATAATACTTTTTTCTCTGTGCACATGTTAAAAGCTCGAAATTCTTGCATACTGTTGCTAAAATTATATTTTCATAGTTGTTTAAAAAAAACGTTGTTGGAGCTTTTTTTAGTTTCATCGAAGTCTAATTTTTTTAATTAAAATTAAGCAACAACTGTCTTTAAATTATTTTATTGAGTGGTGTGTTAAAACAAGAAATTTAATTTGATTTTTTTACTTTTTTATTTTAATATTTTTTTCTTGGAACATACTACAATAGTTTAAAAAAATTAATTATAGACATAAATAGAATTTAAATGCTGGAAAGGTCTTTGAATTTTAGAGATAATGTTCATTCAGTTTAGTTGAATGCAATAGGTTCTAATAAAGTTTTGTAATGATAGTATTCTCTTATTAATACGACATTATTTTTATCAAAATTTGAAAAAATCTCCTTTTTCTCAAAAGCAGTGCAGTTAATTATGTCGATTTATCCTTTTTAAAAATGAACGAAAAGACGCATTAAGCCGTAACCGCCTCTACAATGGAGAATTCTGATCTAATATTCATATTTCTGCTCTTTAATTTTTTTAATTAAGAAAATTTCAAAGCAAGTAAAGGAAGAGAAAACGAAAATAACCTGAGATTCACTCATACAAAACATGCTTAATTCTTATTATTCGCATGCGCTTTTTTCCAAACAGACGGCAATTGAAATTCACTTGTTTTAGAATGAATGGAATAAATCCATTGTACAATTAACATTTATTGCTGTGAATCAAAATCAGGAATCGTAAATCAGGAAAGGTTAAAACATAATAAAATAATAGAAAATTCGTAAACATTTATAAAACATCATTACGTAAATATAAAAGAGTTTCAAAACAGTTAAAAAAAAAATTTCAGAAATAACGTTTGTTGAAAAAAAATTTTTTTTTCTTTTTGCAAGTGCCACGCCTTTATTCCATAGCCTTATGGGGAAATCCCGGTCTTAATACACTCCTATTCCCTAATTTATAAAAATTCAGATACAACATGTTCAAGAATAACTAATCTTTGACCATGATTTATTTTTAACTAGTGAAACATAACATCTATGAGGCTGAGGTAGCAAACTAAATTTAGTATATCACTTCTTCTTCTCATACCACTTTCGTATTATTTCTAGAAATCTTCTTTTAAAAGTAAAAAAATCTATTTAATTAACAGAAAAAAATTTAATGAAAATCACCAATTATGAATAAAAGATTTACTCGTACAAAATAATAGTACATAATATGCTAAATACTTACTATCCGCTTGTATTTTAAGAGACAGCAGTTGAAATTCCGCAGTTTTAGTATGAACGTCATTAGTTCCTTGTACAAGAAATCATTTATTGCCAAAATCATGAAATGCAAAGTTAAAATGTAATAAGATAATTGAAAAGTTGTAAGCGTTTATTAAATTTCCCTCCGGAATAGTAAGCATTTATAAAATTTATTCCTTTAAAAAACAAAATAGTTCAATAAATTTTGAAAAAAAACTTTTTTTTTTGTTTGCAAGCTCCACGCCACTATTAAAGCTCTTTCGCCAAAGAAAATAAAAAAAAACTCCAGTTTAAGTGCCTTGCACTTGAAGAAAAGCTATAATTTTAAACTGTATAGGCCATCTTGCTGTAATTATCGGAGCAGACAAATAACTAAAATATTTTAAGAGTTATTACGTTTTCTAAAAAATTGCCAATTTGGCGACATTTTTCCACCCAGATAAAAATTATCAAAAACAATGCCTTATTCTCACTTTTTTTCAAATTTTTATGAGCTCAGATAAAAAAGCAATAATTTCTAAATATTAAAAATTAAACTACAAATGTGTCTCAAAACTGTGGCTTTTCTCCATATTGACCTTTTGCGCTCTTTCAGCATAAACATAGAGGGCACTGGCTAAAGATAGGCCAAACTTGAACTGACGGTCATGAGTAACTTATAAACTCAGATCAGTTTTGAAAATAGCATGTTATTCCCAAAAAAGCATCACTTCATGCGACTTTAGAGTCTTCGAAAGACAGCCTCATAGGGGAATGTGGTACCCCGTCTTATTACACCACTAATCCCTGATTTATAAAAATTCAGATATTGTAAGTTTAATAAAAACTAATTTATGACAATAATTTATTCTTAACATAACATTTGTGCCCGAGACAGCAACTTAAAAGTGCAAGAATTCATTTTACTTTTCCATCTCATACAACTTAATATATATATAATCATCTTCCACATAACCATCTCATAAATACATTATTTCTGTTGGCGTTATCAATCTTTCTAATTAAAAAATCGTATTAGCACCCAACCGTGTTTTGGGTGCTAAACTTTACACTGCAACTTGTTTTGCTGAGCTAAAACTATAACTTATGAGCTTGAAGTTACAAATATATGCAGATAAATGGTCAGGGAGTAAAATGACATTAAAAAAACATTCAATATTCGATAATTATTACTAATTATGAAACTATAATTATATTACTAAATATTTCGATTATTATTAAACATTTAATATTCGATAGTTCTGGGATTTATTAACTGTTAAATTTGTAGCAGAGAAAATAACATGTGGAAATTCTATAGTCAACAGAAATATAATTAGGGAGTGGAAATTTGGTGTGCTGAAAGGCCCATTTCCATATATAAACTTAGCCTCTGTTTTTTTCTAAGCTTGAATTTGTTTATAAGTTATTTAAATTTTAAGTAATTTTTGGTAAATTTTTCTTCACGTTCTTTTGCGTTAAATAATGACTAATTATTCATTCTTGTAGAAAAATTTATCTCACTCAAGATTTTCATTTTATAAGGTTGCATTTAACTTGATGTCAAAAGTAACTGGAAAAAGAAAAAGAAATAAATGTAAAAAAAAAAAAAAAAAAAAAAAAAATAAGAAAGTGAGAGATTAGATGTCAGATGTAAATCATGACTTTTATATAGAAATTTTTAAAAAACGGAGGTTTCAAGAGGAAGGGAAAAAAAAACAAACTTCCAGTTTGAACCGCTATATGATATAAAGTAATCGTTATATATTATAACAAGTAAAATTACTTGTCATTTATTAAGTTTAAATTTATAAGTCGAATACAGTTGTTTATTTTTCAGATTTAGGTCATTTCATTACCATAATAGCAAAACGTGATTGCATAAATTTATAATGATTATTTTTTTATTTACAAAAAAAAATTTTTTTTATCGACCTTTAAAGGAAAAAAAACAATCTTGAATGAAAAGCAAAAGCGAGGCCTGATGATTGAAGCGAACAGGGGATGGAACCTCCTAGTTCTATAAACACAGTCAACAAATATATTTAGTTCAGGTCTGTTTTTGGCTGCTAAACAAATATCTGTGCCCTACGATGCAGCATTAATAGTTCTAGAAGAAAGGTACCCCATTTTATCTAACTTTCTTGTTCCACATCGCAATTATATTTTTTTATAAGTTAATGTTATTTTGAATTTAAAAATAGAATAATAATAATATGATGTGCTGGTGAATTTTTAACTAATAAACATAGCAATTGTGCTGAAGGATATAGTATTAATTACTTCAGAATCTTGGTACCTCTTTTTAACCCTTTCTCTCATCTTTCATCATCATCGTATTGATTTTCTAAAAATTCTGATAATTATTAATCTGACAAGAACAGAAAAACAATATGGTGTTCATTGCTGCAAAACTTATAAAAGTGGAAAAAAAGTCGATTTGTTTCAAACGCTAAGAGTTAGGCACTCATTCTCGAAACTTAGAAGACTTGAGAGAAAGAAGCAAAACAGATTTAAAAAAGAAATCACAAGTTGCCAACAAAAAATTGAAAAATAAAATAAAATAGAGGTGTAAAACAAAACTAGAAAACTGACGTAGCTTCTTTTAGTTTCCATTTTTTCACAGGTAACTTTGCATTTTCTTTTTCAAATTTGTTTTTGTTTTCTTCACTCAAGTCTGGTGAATCTAAGGTTTTTAAGAACTTGAAATATGTCGACTTTTTTTTCTTCTTTTTAATTTTTGAAACAAATAAACATGTTTTTGAATAAGTTTGCTTTATTTTAACTTGTATATACTTTCACTTCAGTTTCTTGGAATTATTCATTTCACATTTCCATTATTCATTTCGATTTGTTTATGTTTCGTAAACCTAGTCAATATTCTGGAGAATAGCATTAAAGATAACCGGTATTATTCCAATATCCTTATTTTCCTCTACTTACAGTCCATATCTTGCCACATTTTCCTCTGATTTCTAAAAACTTGAATAACAGTTCAAAATCTAACGTGTTTCAATAAAGTTCAATAAAGGGCTTAAAATTCTGAATTGAGTTCAATAAAATTTGAAAACAAAGCATCCTTTCAGAAACTTTTTAACCTAGTTTCGTCAGTTTTCAAACCAGCTATCACCACCTGTCAGTTTCTCTATAGTTTATCGACTATATTCATATAATATATCGATTACTTATATTTTTATTTCAAACTTTATCCTCTCATAAATACGTTCATTAATCATATAATAAACTCTTCAGTAGCCTCAACGGGGGGTGGCTGCCACTAAACGGAGTTACTAAATCAAAACATTAGTCTGACTTTCATCTTTCATATCATGCTTTCTTTTTGTAACCTTATACCTGTTAAGAAAGGAAAGCTTATAAAAGGGATTTACAAGATTTAAACTTTGTAGGGATCATATCCAAAATTCAAGAAACAGCATTTTTTTTTATAATTAGTAGGAAGAGGTTAATTGTGAGATAACCTTGAGAGGTTAAAATGACCTGTCAACACTCTGTAGCTAGATATAAGACATATTTGTATATTATTATATGCGTTTTAGGTACAAATAAAGGTTTTTGGAGTATCAATTATTATATGCAGTTTAAATCATCTCGCAAGGGATTTTTGGAGTATTAATTATTTAATTAATAATTAAATAATACGTAATTTTTACGTATACAAAATTTTGACATTTACGCACTAAGTCAATTTCTTGACCAGTTTGTTTTTGATCATTCACATACTCTCTACAATGAAAAATGTTTTGATACTAAATCTATTCAAATAAACATAAAATTTAACTTAAAACAATTGTATATTACTTTTACTATTCAACTAATAATACAGAGCAGCTAAATTTTGTACCCGTGCGTAGGTAGGAAAAAGAATATGGAAAAATAAGAAATAAATAAAAAGGGACAAAAAAAAATTACTGAATTTAATGTGATTGCTGTTGTTGGTGACTAAATTGGCAATTTCATCCCTCGACTAATAAGTAGGGAAAAATGTATTTATAATATTCGATATTTAATATTTGATAACCGTCCTTGAACATCTGACCCAATATTGAATTTATGACTACTAATGTTCAATTTTGTAGCCTCGTTATTTTAAACCCAATCCAGTATTGGGAGAAATTTGCCTTCGTGGAGGACTTTTTGGTGAAACTTACACGCATTTGCGTTATATAGAGAGAAAACCCACGTAAACCTACTATTGTTAGGCTGATGGTAAGGGGACTCTGACCCATGATCCGTCTACCACTGAGAATATTTTAAGCAAGCACTGTGGTCGCTGTGAGCCGGCTGCGGAATTCGTATCGACCAGACATCGATGGGATATAAACCCGGCTCACTTCATTATAGAAAGCGAACGCTCTATCCCCTGTGAGATACAATGGTACTATAAGTGATTCAAAATTATCAGAAGCGCATGCAATCAGCAATGAAAACGCTATAAATATTAGTTACATCTTAAATATATTTTGATCTAATTATTGGAATTTCGCTTACTAAGTCCGGATTCGTGGAGCTTATCCAATAACATGCTTATAATTTTTACTAACTTCTAATTAAGTAACATGAAATAAGATACAAAATCAAAAATTTTTGGTTGTTATAGGTTTGCAACATTGAAAATGTACGAATAAACCATCATCTTGAAGAAGAAGTAGTTAAAGGAGTAGAGAGTAGATTAAATCGCTTAAAGTTTTAGTTTCTTTTTCCGTTTTATTACATATCACTAAAAGGAAACAGTTATGAAAATAATTTATCTAAAAAAAATTTTTGAATCTAAGGTACAAATATTTTTTAATTATACTTATGTGGTTTCATGTTTTGTAATCTGGCTTAAGAAAAATAAAAGATTAAAAGGTACCTAAGAAATATTCTTTAAAAATATGTTGTTTTTTTTTAAACGAAAAAAAAAATTCCTTAACCATTACTAGAAAATAAACGCATAAAAACCTATCATTTATAAGGTAAAGGTGTTTTACTCTATAATATTCTTATTTACCTGTTCATCTTACATGTCCTTCAAGTTCTTTTATTCATGGTTAGATAGATTGCAGTTTTAACTTTTTATGTACAAATTAAACAAGGGTTGGTTATAAAAAGTCTTTTTTTTGCTTAGTGGTTATAAAAACTTTTTTATCGTGTACCAAAATAAAATTCTCCGTATTTATTTGTTGAAATCAAATATTACTTTCAAGCACTTTTTTAAATTTAAAAAGTGCTTATTTCTAATTAACCATAGTTCGTCAACGTTTTCAAATAAATTTGACCTTAAGGCTAACATAATAGCTTAACGTTACGCATAATATATTATTAAAACGAAAACCATATCATTGGTGCATGGTTATTTATCGTGGAAATTTACAAATGAAATAAAATTGGAAAACAACAGCTCTTTCACAAAATGTGACATTTTATATTTACGAAATGACGGGAATTTAAAAAAGAAACTCGAACGAAACTATAAATATATTTTTTAAAAATTTGTTGCAATCGAAATGCAGAAGTCTTTCTTAGCAAATAATAAATTGTCGAAGTAACCCCAGGTATTTTTTAAAATCTAAATAGTGTTTAATTTCCGGCATTAATTGAATGTAAATTCAATTAGAAAGACATTAGAAATTTTAACAGAATTTTAATTGGATACTTGCAAATGACGTCCTCGTTGGTAAATCGTGGCATTAGTCGATTCAGAAGCCAATGAGGCTCGCCACACATACGTGACGTCGCTTACATCTATCCAATTAAATGTGTTTTAAATCTCATGGTTAGTCATCACTTCACTTCTTCTTGAATTGAAAGTACCCAAGAGGGAATATTGTGTAATAAAAAATACGCAGAAATCAGTGGCTGATTAACAGCAAGTTTCACTATAGAAATCATATTTAATCATTAAGATTATAATTGTTTGCAATTTTTTTCATAAATCAAAAAATGATTAAATAAGGAATTAAAAAGACAGATTTTGTTATCTTTTTTTAATAATGTAAATATTTTTGCCCCCTCCCCCTAAAAAAAACAACAAACAGAAGTGGAAACGTAAGTCGAAAATAGAAAATATTGTAAAGAATATAATACTTATTTCAGAACAATTTCAAAACTAGATGAATTAATCACAATCATCATTTCTATATTATTTTTTTGACTACAATCGATATTATTACTGATCGTTGTAAGTGCTATTTTAGTAGCCGCCGTGTCCTCGAACCAATAGTAGCTCGTTCGTAATAATTGTTCGCGTCCACAAAAGAATTGTTCAACGAACTTTTTGTAATTATTAAGTAAACTTAAATTAATCCTTATCATCATTTGACTTTTCTTTCTCATCTTTGATATACGAAATGAAAATGTAATTGAAAATATGCAGTGTTAATCTAAAAACTCACCATTTACAATAACTTTTTAATTAGAACAATTTTTAAAAAAATCGCTGAAACATAGACATTTTTATTTTTAAGTGGGGACACTTAAAATCCCACTCTCATCAGTTGAAGAAGTTTATAGTTTCTATCTCCACCAAAAAAAGAAGAAAAAATTGGGTAGAGGTCTGCAAAGTTAAATATTTTCCGCTTGGTGTACCATGAAATTCAAAAGATTGGCGATTGTAACACATTGTAAAAATGGTATAAAGTACAAATTATGGTATAAAGTACTGGCACTTTGGGTGCATCATCCGTAAAATCAATATCCGTAATATCAATATATATCGTAATATAAAATCCATTTTTACCATAAAATATTATACCGTAATTTTTGCAGCAATATTTATTTATTTAGAATGATTCAGTGATTCTACGGTAATTATTACTGTAAAAATTACGGCATGTCGGATTTTTTTGTTCCGCATCATGTTCTGATAAAAATAGATTCTACAGTAAAACGTACAGGCACTCTGAGTGCCGGTACTTTCTACGGAATTATTTACTGAAATTACCAATATTATATTATCCTTTAGTAAATGATCATAAAAGAAAATTGTTGTAATTTTTAGTTCTGCTTACGAATTTTTTTTGAAATCCCTAACTGAATTTTTCCACCTCCACCCATATGTGAATTTACATCTATAAATATTTTTCTAAATTGATGTATAATCCCTATTCTACTATAGGTGGACTCTCTTGTCGACAGCCATATTTCAATACTGTTTAAAGAAAGCTCGGGGGGTCCGCCATTCATGATCTCTGCAGGGGCTCATGCGAAGGTCTAGGGTTCACGTCAAGCTATCCGCCTGTATCTCGATACTCGCAATTACGATGATTACCATATTCTACTTTTTTTTATTTTTAAACCCTAAACACATATATGCTGTCTTTTTCTCCTCTGTCTTTACCTGCAATCGTTGCTTGTCTTTTCAATTCTTTTTTTCGCCAAATGTCGCCGACGTACGTGAATGAATAAGATGAATGGAACTGCATCTGTGTGGGAGTCCAGCTAATAAGGGCTTTTACAAAAGAAGTTCTCATTTACCAGAGAGAAATGAAATATTTCCGGAATTTCAACAAATGGAGCCACTGTTGGAAACCGAAAAAGTCATTTACTAAGAGCGATTTTTCGTTTCCTGCTTCATTTTAAAAAAGTTTTCTTTTCTTGGACAGATTTCAGGTCTAAAATTTAATCTTAAAGTATTGTCTTTTCAATAAAAAAAAGCATGTGAACTTTTCATGGTGTAAATATATAGAATTCAGAGTCATGAATATTTAAAATAATAAATTTTTTCAAACATTGCTTTATTTTATTTATTTCTTCAGTATTTATTTTTTGCATTTTATTATTTTTTTTTCTGTATTTACACGAGATTTCTGTAGACGAGATATATAATACACTTATACATCCATTATACATTAAATATATTTAGATGCTTGAGTCTTGTTATTCATATTTATTCTAAATAAGAAAAAAAAATTCGTTTATTTCATTTCTTCGCCATTTACATAATTTGATTAGACCTGACTACAAACACATTCAAGTACGTGCACACGTTACACATATACGTTAAACATATTTGGATGTTTGAGTCTTGCTATTAATGTTTATTTTAAATTAAAAAAAACAAAACATTTCTTTATTTCATTTATTTTTTCTGTATTTTCATAATTTAATAAGACCTGACCACAAACACGTTCATATACACGAGATGCACAGCAAAAAACAAAAACAATTTTTACGCATGGAATCATCATATTATTCGAAAGATGGCAAAAAGTATTGGAACAGAACAAACAATATATGATTCAATAAAATATTCATTTACTATAAGAAAATCACCTTTCATTTTCTTAAAAGAAAAACGACATTCAGTACATTATATTGCTATTGGGTCATAAAATTTAAAAACTTTGGTCTTTCTAGAACTCGAGTTAAAACTAATATGTCATATACAGTTTAACAATTTAATACATTTATACAGTTTAACAACTTAAAATTTCAAGAAATCGAGTCATAATGGGATAAAATAATCAAATTAAATTTATTCGTTTTAAATCTTTGGTCGTACAAGGAAAAACTTTCAAAAATTATGATAAAATAAATGAAATGAATTCATAAAATTTAACAATTTCAATTTTTCAAAAAATCAAGTTAAAATAATATGATAAAATAATAAAAATTTAATTATACAAATTAACTACTTTGTTCTCTCAAGAAGTCAAGTTATCAAAATTTAACTGGATTCAAAGTTTAAAGAACTAAAGCTCCTTTACCGTATCAAAACGAATACGAATGCCTTTTAAATAAAACCTGATTTTCGGCCAAAGACTTTTCTATGCTATTTTAAGTACTCTTCTTCAGAAAAAAATATTATTCGTCTATTGTCTGTCTGTCTTTCATTTTTTTCTTCAAAACCAAGCGGTCAAGATATCTTTGAGTTAAGTGGTGTAAAAAAAAAATAGTTAACTTGTCATCCACAATTACTCACGATGCAATCCATGCCAGAAACAGTGCTTGTCGTGAAGAATGCGACATTTTTGGCATGTTTTCGACGTCGTCCACTTGTGAACGGCACGATATGAATAAGTCCTTCACATCCTGGTATTTAGAGATAAGTGAAATTTCGTGTTCTGGAATGGAATAAAAATCTCATTTATATAAACTCTTAAGTGCTTCGCGCCAATGTTCTGACTCGTTCTAAAATAAAATAAGAAAAACGTTTGAATTCTCCATTGCGTGAGAGAGGTACAAAAACTTACATTTTTCTGTACAAAAGCTTTCTTTTTTTTTTTTTTTTTTTTTTTTTGAGATTTTTCTCATTTCTATTTCTTCAAGTTTTGATATTATGATTCCTGTTTTTTTTGAATGGAAGGTATTTTTATTAACGTTCCACTTGCAATCGAAATATGTATCAACTTAATTATCACAAATTCTATTTTAAAAGGCTGTTTTATTTTGATTTTTGTATTACAAAATTAGTGATGTAGAAACTCCTTTAGGCTTATTTATTTTGCATAAATTTACTTTAAAAATTTCTTTTGTACTAAATTCGTTGCATTGAAATTTGTTTCACTAATTTCTAATCTTTGCCCCTAAAGCTACAAAAAAAATTTTAATGACATTTTTAGTTCATTTTTTTCTTGTCATGTTATAGATAACGTTTTATATATAACTCCCTGTTACTGTTGTAGCTGTTGTAGTGAATTTACGTCGCACTTGAGCTGCACATTGATGACGGTCTGGGAAACATCCCTGAGGATGATCCGAAGACAAGCCATCACAATTTTGATCCTTTGCAGAGGGGATGGCACCCCCGCTTCGGTAGCCCAATGACCTGCACGCGAAATCGAGCACTTTACGGTAGAACAGTTTAACAAGGACCCATACCACACACCCTCGGTCCCTACGCAGACTGATTCAAGTGTTTTCCCACCCGCACACTGACCGCAGTCAGTGGTGCTTGACTTCGGTGATCTTCTAGGAACCGTGTCTTAACGATCAGTCCACTGCGGGACAACTCCCTGTTATATGTACCGTTTTTAAACTTGTACAAGTTTAAAAACATTATATATTCGCGTTAATCTTTCGATAAACTTCTAGGGGAGTGAGGGCACATCATCAGGATTAAAATTTTATAGGAACTTATACCCGAAAAAGCAAACGTAGGCGTCTAGCGGCGCTTTCCTATTATGGCCTGCTCAGAAGCACACGAAGATACAGTTCATAATCAGGAAGCGCCCCTAGTGGCGTATGATGACATTTTCGGTCGCTATGTATGGGTTGCTATGCAGTTTTAATCTTGATGACGTGTCCAAACACCCTTAGAAGTTAGTCGCAACATTTATGCTATTCCCTTTATGTATAATGTCTTTAAACAAGTAACTTTCGAAAAATTGACTCAAAATGTCCAAAAAAAAAAAAATTTTAGTTTTGGAATCCGGATACAGATTTTAAATCAGAGATACGAAAGTATCTAAGATCTGTCAAAAATTCTCATATAACAGAAAAAAAATTTATTAAATTCATTTTGTCAAAACTCATTTGAATAAACTTATTTGGGTTAAATTTATTTAAACTAAATTCACTCGGAGAAGTTCATTTCAATAGAAATCATTTGATATATTTATTTTGACTAAATTTGTGCCGCAGAAATTAATTTAAGCAATTTTTTTTCTTGAAATTTATTTTGATAATTTAATTTGGATTACTAATGTATAGTTTTAACCAAAAATCATATAATTTTATTGCTTTACATTTTTGAGAAAACATTTATAAGAGTTGTACAAATTATGAAGCGCTATTTCTTCTAATCTAAAATGGTTATGACGCCCATCAAAAGTTTGTTAAGTACAAAAAAAAAAAAAAAAAAAAAAAAAAAAAGAAATCCTAAGACTCAAGATGGTGAGATAAAAGAAATTTTGAACTGTTTGATGCTAACTAGTAAGAATGACAATATTATTATGTAATGCTGAATATTGCAACAGATTTTATTTGTATAAAATTTGATCTATAATAAATAATACGAACTTTTAACACTCCTAAGCTCTCTCTTTTTAATTTAGGGATTGTTTAATTTGATCGTTTTTTCGTTTTAATAAATCATTTATTTATTTTGATTCTGCTTTTACTATTAACACCACATTTCTGTTTTAATTTTTTTATAAACATAGGCGAGAAATTCGAAAATGTGACTTTTCGAAGTCAGATTACAGTTTTGTGATTGGTTATTGAAGCTAGAGAATGCATAAGTTAATATTTATTTCTCAATTTGTAGCTTGATATAATTTTTTCATTTATGAAAAAAGAAATAGAAATAATGTTTAAAAAAAAATGAAACTTACTGATTTCTGAAAATATGAAATACAAAAAACTAGAATATAAACTAAAAAAAATTTGAAAAAACATACTTAAAAATTGTGATATAAGATTATAATAATTTAATATTAAAATTGCCCTAATGAGAAAAAATTACAAGTTATAACATAACAGCATTAATCTCAGCCTTTAGTTAAAAAAAAGCAGTAAAAAAGCCTAATTTATAGACTTTTCGCAATTCAGTATCTTTCTTATTTATTCTGTTAAGATGATTTACTGGCCTTAATGGAATATATTAATAATGAACTAGGATGTAATAAAAATACTACATAGTATGATTCTGTGTTAACGGCGAATGACGTCATACAACTATTATTCGAATGGCAATTATTCACATTTTATGAGTTTTCTTAGAATAACTTCGTTTTAAGCTTTTTATCGGAAATAAACGAATTATATAAATCAAATGTAATCTTGTTATAAAATGACATTTGGTTAAGCAATTTATACTATAATCAAAGTAATGCTCAGTTATGAATATCTACAAGTAAAGAAAAAAAAACGATAGATTCGGATCTTTGTTAGCAATGCGAGAAGATGCCTTTTTACTTAATGTTATTTCACTAATCATTTTTATAGATATTTTATCCTTTATTATTTTATTAATAGCTATTATAAATAACTTTATATAAAGCAATACTTGCGCACTGAGAACATTTGCTATTATTAATTTATACAATTTTAAATCTTTGGTCATTCGAGAAATCAAGTTCAGATAACATGATAAAATAATCGAAATTAATTTATAAAGTTTAACAGTTTTAATCTTTCTAGAAATCAAGTTCAAATAATATGAAAAAAAAATATTCGAAATTAATTTATAAAATTTAATAATTTTAATCTTTCGAGAAATCATTGAATTATTTTATCATGTTATTTGAAAGATAAAAATTTTTATCTTTCAAATAACATGGTGAAATAATTGAAATTAATTTATACTAATTAACTGCTTTGGTTTTTCAACACTGAGAAGAAAAAAAAGGTCAAAACTATCCGAATATCGTAAAATTTACTGTGTTCCTGACTCTAAGGGAACACCAAAAAGCACGGTTATTTTTACTGCCGCTCTTTGGTAGTGATTTTGGTAAAATTATCAAAATTTTGTTTGTCAATACGTGTTAAAATTTAGTAAATGTGGAAACATTTGGTAATTAACTTAGAAGGATCACATGGACCGTGGAAGGATGACATGAGTTCCGAGAGTTGGTATATTTTTAAACAGTAATGATTTTTGAATAGTAATTATATTTTTATCGAAACAATAAACCATAATTTATTTTATATTTTGGTTATTTTATGAAATTATTTAAAAACGAGTGCCATGAAAAATGGCATTTTTTAAAAAATATTTCTTCGAATAAAAATATATATTGAATAAATTACGAAAAGGATATGCATCTATAAAAAAAATTGCATCATTATTTTTCATCGAGCTTTTCAAAATAAATTGACCAAATTCTAGAGTAAAGAATTTTTTTATCTATTAACCATTCTCAGCGTTTATAACAGTTCTTTGTCGAAAATCTTAATTCATTGTATTTTTTTGTTTTCAGAATATATATAATAAAGAATATCCCAGAATTGTCTTTACTGTAGAGTACGGTACCTAGTAAAAAAAAAAAATTTCTTTCTTTTTACAGATTTTCTCTGTGTATTTGATGGTTTAAAACTGTTTTGTAGACAAAAAGGTTATTCAATATTTTTTATGCTAATCATAAATGGATTAAAACCGTCAATTAAAATTCTAGTTTCTTGACATGCAGTTTTACTTGCCGAACTTTTTTTTCTACTTGCCACTTGCTTTTTTTTTCTACTTTTTACTCTACTTTTTTTTTCAAATCATTTTACGATTATTAAGCAATTATTTCATGGTTTTGAGCATCGGATAAGTAAAACTGACTTTATATTTTATTTACTATTGACTTTATTGATGAACTATTTGACTTTATTGTTAAATTGATACTCTACTTGTTTCTTTTTTTCAGGCATAATATTTTGATAAGTTAAGTTACCAAACATATTCATACAGTGGGCCAGTAGAGTCTTAAGCATTTTTACACTTAAACATTATTCAATAAGTAAGACTTTTATGATAAACTTAAAGATTTTTTTAATGATTCTTAAGGGTTCATAAAGATTTTTTTTTCATATAGTAACACTGCTGACGCTAGAGCTGCGGTAGCTTAGAGAACAGAGTGCTCTAATCCCAATGAGGTCACCCAGGTTCGAGACCCAGTGACTGGTTGTACGAATATTGCTCTCTTCTCACGCTGATCACAATGCTGACATCGTTGTTTTATTTAGTTTTTCTGTTAAAACAACAGAATTTGTTTCTTAAAATAACAGAGCTTTTTGTTAAAATAACAATACTCATCTGCTAAAAAAAAGACTTCTGTTTTCAAATAACAGTATTTTATCTGCGAAACTAATGGTTTTATACTGTTACGCACCAGTTCATAGTTTTCTTCAGTAAATAAGATTGTTTTTTTGCAGTTTAATTTTACCGGAATTTTTTTTCTCTAATAGCATAGGATCTTTCTTGTAAAACATCTCTATGCCTGTGGCAATGTACGAATAATTACTTGAGTATTCCTTTCGTTTAACTCATATTAAAATGAGTTAATCTCTGAGTGTAAAACAACGTATCCAATCTGAATTTAATTAAAATGGAATCAGAATGGATTGAAACAGTCCAAATAGTTTGGCTTTAAAAAATTTCATCTATGCATGCTAACAAAAACATGTAAAATTAAAATTACACGTTTTGATATGAGCATTTTGTAGTTAGATAATAATTTATGTAAACATGTTGCAGTTAGATGGTAATTTTTGTAATTTTAGATGTAATTTTTGATTTTATGTTAGTTAAGGTTTGACTGATCATATTTTACCCTCTAATGGGGAAAAAAACCGGGCTTGAGATTAAAATACTGTAAGCTGTATATGAAGGTTCAAGCTGAAGATGTCTCCATCTTCAGCAAAGGCATTCATGTTAATCCAAGGTTCTTCGAAAAATTCTATTTTGAACTATATTACTGGTACTTTAAAATCGTAATATTTTGAAATTTAACCCCAACCTTAATAAGATGTTAGTTAAAGTAAGTTTCTGTTCAACTTAAACCGTATAATCGTGTAATCTAGCTTAAGAAGAATAGGAATAGTTAAGAATGTTAACTTTCTATAAAGAGGTTAGATTGAAAATGTCATACATTTGTCTTACTTGCCTTAAGAGAGAAATTCTGAATTTTTTTTTCGTTCGAAAAAGTAAATTTATCGCAAGACCAAAAGGCTTTTAAAAATCAATTCCTTAAAATATTATTGCTTTTAACCACTTTTAATATTCCTAAAGATGAAAACCAAAATTTATGTTGAATCAAATTATTTATGTTGTAAAAGCTTTGAAATGCTAATTTTTTTTTCTGACAGGTAGAAAATAATGCTATCTCAAAGAATTTGCTTTTGAGAAACAAACAAGTGACAGCAAAAATGTTCTTATCAGTTTTGTTTACGAACTCAAACCTGAAAAGAAAATGCACCGATAAGCACTTGTTTATAACCATTCGGGTCCATAAAATCGAATAAAAAATGTCTGTCAATTAGTCAAGAATATCAGTCGCTCTAGGGTGATGCAAAACAAAAACCGGAGAATCTTTTATTCTTATCTCTGCACCCTGAAACCGAATTCTTTCTTAAAATCATTCCCCCCTAACCTCAAATCCTTGATAAAGGGGAAAAAGAATGACAGTTGTCGCTTCAAGTTCCGGATTTCAACTTAGAATCATCTGATGTGGTCGGAGATTAAAAGCGGAGCAAATGAAAGGGGCCCACACATTAAAGGCCCCACGCTTCTTCGAAAAACAGACAGGAAGTTTTCGACGACGTAGTTGCTATCAGGGAAAAGCATCTCCCCTTATAGCTAAAGAAAATATGGGACGCACGCTCTACTGTTGTCAGAATCTTGAAACATTTGTGGGTTTTGAAGTGATCTTTTACTTTCGTGTCTTTCGCCAAATTAACACTGGATTTTTGTTTGAACTGGGCTGGGTCAATGGAAATTTGAGCGATTACAGAATCATCATCTGCTTCTGTAGTGATGGATTAGAAATCTTCAATATTTATCGTTTGAGTTCAATGAAGAAATGGTGAAAGGGATTGCTGACTGTCGTAATTCGAAACGATCTCTTTAATTTTTTTTACCTGATCGCTATAAGACATTTGATATTTTTTAAATATTATAACTATAAGGTAATAAATTGCATCGACCCTTTGCGGAATACATCAATACAATTTTGGGCGCTCGCTTTTCTCTGTATCTGTCTTTAAAACATTTGTTAATTTTGAAGAGTTCTTTTTTTAAGTTCTATTTTCGTGTTTTTTGCCAAATTAACATTACACTATCTGAGCACCATCTATCCCCCAACCATGACCAAGCACCATTTTTAGAGCTTTATCTTTTAACGGCCATGGTGGGAATGCTACACAATTTTAACCCTAAACAGACGACGTAGGCAGCGCCTGAGCAGGTACAACTCTCTCTAAACTTCCACACTACAACCAATTAGAGCAGTGTTCCCCAACCTTTTAGTCACCGCGGACCTGTCAACGTTTGATAATTTTACCACGGCCAGCTGGGGGGGGGGGGAGTTGATTGTTCATATTTTAGATTATTTTGATTCATTTATTTTAATTTAATTGTATTTAATCATGCCTTCAAAATAAAATACAGTTACACCAAAAAATGAATATAAAGTTATTTAACATTTTAACTTACGAGAACATTACAACTATGAGAACCCTGAGCTTGCTTTTTGCAACGAGACGGTACCATTTGGGGGTAATCGGAGACAAAGACATCCGAAGAGTGTTGCTTATGTCCAGTTTATTCCGTTGCTTTGTTTTTGGTTGCTGTTACTGTTCTTCACTAGTTCCAATGTAAATTTCGCGCCTCGCTTTCGTGTTTTATTTATGATATTTACAGTTATGAGGATTGATTTTTTTTAATTAAAACTAATTGAAAGAATTCGGTGAATACTAATTCAGTGTTTTTCTTTTTACTTTTTAAAACATTAAAAAATTTATGTCACTACCTTCGGGGCCCCTTTTTTTAAATAAATAAAATTTTAATGGAACACATATATTTTTAATTTGGTGTATAAACCTAGGAATTTATAGTTAGTTTCAATGAAATGGGCGGCCCAGTACCATTTGATCCACGGACCGGTACCGGTCCGTGGACCGGGGGTTGGGGAACACTGAATTAGAGGACTCAGCCACGACTTATTTAGCGCGCATCTTGCTGGGCATGCATGCGGTTATTATGCCGGCTGTCAGGATCAAACTCACTACCCCCAGCTCTCCAATTAGCGGTATGAGCGACGCCGTAACCGAATGCGCCACCGGAATGCTTTGCGTTTGAACTGTGGTGGGTCAATACAAATTCGGTAAATCATTATAGGTTTCAATAAATGTTTCTTATTATTGATGAGCATTAGTGGTTGGAGTTTCATGTTCATATGACAAGAGGGTTTATACCTCTAAAAATTTTTGATTATTCCGAATAAAAGTCTTCTAACTTTCTCTTTTAATAACCATCAGGTAATAGCATCTCCTCTTAGCTGAGAGTGTCAAAAAAATCTGTTATTCTTCGTAATAACCTTATGGGTTTTTTACGAAATGTTTTTTTTAAAGCATTTGTGGGTTTTTATGTGATTTTTTATTTTTGTCAGATTAATTTTGCTCTTGTGTTAGAAGAGGGATGAGACAGTATCAAATACCGAATCATCATTGATTTGCAATTAACAATACACCATCAGTATTAATTCGAGTTGATATCTTATTTAATTTTGTAATCGACATTGAACAGCCGACCCACCTCTGAGTTTACGACTATCAACGTTCAACCCCGTGCCCTTGTAATTTCGAACCTAACCCAGAAAACAAGAGAACTCCTGGATCTAGCGGTAAAACAAACTAGTCTTCGTGAAGGACTTTTTCTTGATTCGTCTAACCCGCATTTGCGTTACACGGAGTGGAAAACCACGAAGTGTGTCAGCGTTTCGTGTAATTTGTGCAGTAATTCGATAGCAAGACCTCCTTTCCTTTTTATTTTATAATAACACATAACTTATTAACATAACTTTATATAAATCGAAATATTCTTCTGAATTTGAAATTTAAGTTAAATATTCAAACATATTGTTTAAGGAAAGCTAATTTCTCCCTTACCAAAAATTCCAACATTAAAATCAATCATATCACCGAAAAAAGAAGAAAGTGTTTGTTCATCATTATCATCATAGTTGGCCAGACAGCCCAATGTGAGCCAATGCCTTCCTGAAAGCGTTTGTTATTTGAATATATTTTGAGCACCTCTTTTTTCTTATAAGTTCATGGTAATCGTTAAATGAAATTATGAATTTCGTGTTTTTTTGCGATTATTGTGTTTACTTTGTTGTCTTTTTTAGAACCTTATATCTAAAGGGTATGATAAAAGGAAATATATGGTTCTTAGAGAGAAGGGTTTCGATCAATTAAGATAAATATAGCAAGAAATAGAAAAGTATTAAGAGTAAAATTTATTAGTTTTATAAATCAAAAAAACCTAGAGAAAGAAAAAGAATATTATATAATTATGTAGCAAACATATTATAGTTATAAAAGAAGACTCAAACATTTTATCAAAATAATTGTACTTGAATTTATTTGCCTAATTGCTGTTTTTCAAAAGAAACATATCACTTTTCGATAATAAAACAGACTTGAATGCACATTAAACACAATGAGACTATTCTTTCCTTTTGAAATTTCGGCGACGTGTTTATCTGATTTAGAATCACGAGCCTCCTTTTCTTGAGCCGTTTTTATTTTTATTATTTTTGATGCTCATTTCTTCTTTTTTTATCTTCCCTTCTCCTAAAAATCCTCTTCTCGACATTTCATATCTCGATTCTCCATCAAGCTGTCGCCGATTCTGCCGTTCCAGCTTTCGGTTTGAAACTCTCGAACCCATAGTCTATCTCCAAACTTTATCGCTTGCTTTGCGGTAATTCTCAATACTCTGGCTTTCTTTACTGTTCTTTTTTTTTTTCTTTTTTGAAATAGTTGTCGCTTGCAAAGATCGTGGTAAAAAGTCGTTTGGATAAGCTAATGTTCTTAAGTAATTGGTCAAGCTTGAGATGAAATCATGAACTGTGAGTTATTAATTTACATCCGCTTTTCGTTCGAGGCTAATTAGAAAAACAAAAGTTTATTGTCTGTAGTAGTTGTGAGACGGAAAACTTTCGAACAATCAGCTATCGTTTTGAAGTAAACATCTTTAATTAAAAAGAATTAGAATCTTATAAAATACTCTCTTAAATTTTGCAAGCATTTTGCATTATATTTTTCAATAGAAAACACAAAAAGCTTCTTTGTTTTCCTCAACGTTTAATTGGAAAGATGGTGGCTTGAAATATGTCGTTTTAGAAACAGTAATTTGGCGATTTTATTGTTTCAGAAAAGTTTTAAGTCATTAAATCAAGATGATTTCCAAAATGGCTTGTTTAAAATTGTAAACAAAAACAGTGAAGGAGGTTATTGACCGCGAAAATACTATTCATTTCTATTATTAACTAGACTAAACTCATTCTCTCATCGGTAGTCGGAAAAAATAGTGCCGAAGGGGACACTATTATATAATAATTATTATATTATTATTTTTTTCCGTATAAATGCAATCCTTTAAGAAAGTGCAAAATATTAGCATTAGAGAACGAGGATTCATTTATAACCGTGGATAAACTTATAGACGACGCAAATCTTTTACTTTTGAGCAAGAAGAATTAAAAATGTATTTTATTTTCCGGAAATCGAACAAACTATCTTATTTATGGAGTTTTGCATGTCAACAACAGCTTAAATGTAACAAAAAGACAAAACAATGAAATTAAAACTGTAAATTCAATAAGTTGCGAATAAAGCCCCCAATCAAACACTGAGAAAAAAGTATGGTCAAAACTACCAGAAAATTGGTAAAGTTTTCCGTGTTTCTGGCTTTACTGCAACACTAAAAAGCTTGGTAATATTTACCGTAGCGCTATGGTAATGATTTTGTTAAAATTAGCAATAACATATAGTTTTATGATGTGGGTTAAAATTTGGCAAATGTGGTAAAATTTGCTAAATTTTTTAGTGATACCTTAGAGCCATTTCTTCGGTTAAATTTACTTCTCAATTTTTGTATTTTTTACTAAACATTTTGTGATAAGAACTAAAATTTTGAATACCGGAATTTCCGATAAACCGTTATTATATGAACGGAAAAATTACCAAATGAATGGTTAAATTATTATATATTGACCAAAAATATCTTTATTCCAGTAAGATAGTTTTACTTTCATTTTTCTCTCTGAATAAATAACCTGTTATTTAGAAAGCAAAAAGAAAACAATTATATATATAAAATATAATTTTATTTCCTTTAAATTTAATTTTATAGAAAAGGAATTATTTTAAAACTAACTCAATTAAATTGCAGTTGCATCTTGCTCTTGAGTGTATAATTAGATATTATTTTAAAATACTCAAATGACACAGCACGGTTGGTTCAGACTTTTGCATGCATACTTCATTTTGATACCATTTATATTATAGTGACAAATTACAATAAATTAAATTCGCTTCAACTATTTTGAAAGAGTGTAATTGAATTATGTAAATGTTTGTCACTTTAGTCTAGACTTTTAGTGATACGCATGAAACTATGGGACTTTTAAGCGTTCCAATTCTCTACAATGAACGTTAGGCTTATTTTGAATTTAACTCCCTACAGATATTTGATAAAATTCTAATCTGTAAAAATTCAAATAAGAATTAAATTCAAAATAAAAACCATATTCTATTCTAATCTTCTAGATTCTCTGTTATTGTGGTATGTAATTTAAAAGCTAATAAAGTCTTTAATTATTAATTAAATAAGAGATGTAAGAAGAAACTTAAAAAGTAATTGATTAAATAGTTTAAAAACTATTTATTTCAGTTAGTGAAAATTATAATAAAATCTTGTTATTTCAACAACAACAAAAAAGCGAATTGCAGGTTTATTAAATATGAATGATGTTTGAATATGAATGGAAATTGAATGCATTTATGTTTAATAGCAAACTAATTAGACCAATTAAAGTGTGTACAAAATCGGAAACTTTGATGGGAGAAAAGTAAAGAAAAGAAGTTAGTTAATTGGCTTTTTATGATGATATCAATGCAAGCCGTGGTGGTTCAGAAGATAAAGCGTTTACCTCAAATTGAGGTGCCCCAGGTTCGAATCCCAGCTGTGATTGATCGATACGAATTCTGGTCAGGGCTCGCACTGACCGCAGTGCTGACGTAAAACATATCCTCAGTGGTTGATGGATCATGGGTTAGAATCCCTTTCCCATCGGGTTAACCATGGAAGGTTTTCATTGTTTTTCCTCTCAATGTAACACAAAGGTGGGTTAGTTGAATCAGAAAGTCCTCCACGAAGGCTAGTTTGTCCTAATGTTTGCTCCAAGAGTTCCCCTGTCTTTTGGGTAGGGATCAATATTTCAGGACTACTGAATTAAACATTGATAGTCGTAAATTTTGAATCGCATCGGCTCTTTAACGCTGTTTATAAATAAAATAAAAAAAAAAACATATCAATATGAAGAGGTAAATAGATTCGTAGAAAAGGTAACAGGTTTCGTAGAGGAAGCGTGTGAATTTGCAGGGAAATCGAAAATTAATAAACAATTGTTAACAATATAGGAGCAATATCTTCAAATTGCTTATGAATTAATAACTGCAGTTATTCATCAGTTGACAAGAAATCGAGAGTTAATTTCGCCGTTCATTTTTTACCGAGAAAACTAGGCTCCAATCGTTTCGCTCTCCAACAGCAATGATCGCTTCAAATTCTTTTTTGTTTCTACAGTTCACTTTGTTGGTGAGCAAATTTTTGCATGAAAATTGAAAATTATTGAATAAAACATATTAATAATGATTAACATTAAGTAAAAACATATTAATAATGGTTAAATAAAAAAGGAACATAAAGTGAAAATATTAAAATGTATTTTACAAAATCATTAAATTCATACACAGCAACAAAACTAGTTAGACAATTTAGCCCATTAGGGACTAGTGCTCTATAAAACGTAATTTTTCATTTTTACGAAAACAGCAAAGTGTAGCACAAGTGTTTTATTACTAGTACTGATTTTGCCGGTAGTTCTATCTACAATAACATATATACATACACATTTTAGCCAGATACTAATTCGATTCGTCCACTTTGATATAGACATTTCGTTTTTTAATTCCATTACTTATGTTTTAATGGCTCTAAATACAAGATTTTTAATTTAATAAATTATTTAATTATTATTTCCAGCGAAAGGAAATTAGGAATTTTGATTGGTTATGAAGAATTTAAAAACTACTAAGTTTGGGAAAGAGGAAGCTGATTTTTATTTTTAATTCCTTTTTTCCCATTCCATCATTGGTGTAATTGGCATGTTGGGGAACCCCCCCCCCCGCAAACATATGAAGTCCAAACATTGACATTTATTGAGTAAAAAAAAACCAAACCTTCGCCAAACATTTTTTTCCTGGAAAAAATTACAATTTTCCTATCAAATATTTCTTATTCAATATCAAATATCTTTTATTCAATATTAAACATTTTTTATTCAATATTAAACACTTTTTATTCAATATTAAATATTTCTTATCCAAACTATCAAATATTTCCTACTTATTTCTAGGGCTTAGCTATTTATAAAAATATTTTTTTTGTCGAATACTTCTTTCACTTTATTTACGCAATTTATACACGCTTCAATTTAATAATACACATAGTTTTTAATTTCTTTCTTAATAAAACTCAAAATTGAGAAACATATGAACTAAATCTTTAATAATGTTGGTGCAACTAAATACGCATGCTCATCTTGCAAGTTTACAAGAAACATTTCCATCTACTTTGTCCAATGCATCATTACATTAAACTTAGCAGAAATCTACTTTCTTCCAATAGTTTCCAAAATGTAAATTATTGCTCGTGCAAATGTAGTTTCCTAAACAACTAACTTATCCCTTTCTTCAGAAACTTTCATGAAAACTACGGAATGAAAATTAAGGGAAGAATTCGTGACAAAGTATTTGAATTAAAACTACTTTTCCATTCATTCTGTATTTTGCAATAAACGCAGAGGGCGCTGCGTTCATTTTCATAATGCCGTGTTGCCAGAACAAACCGATAAGAAAACCAATGTCCTGGAAAAGAGTTTACGACAGAGGGGCTTGCACGGAAATGGTATCTAAACCAGGGCTGAGTGCAATAGATATAAACTAAGACCGACTTTTATTATTGTTGGCAGAAAAGTATTGGACCATCTGGTACAACATTGGTATATGAAATACATTAGGAAAATATTTTTATGAGTGGATTCAGAGGAAAAAAATGGCAACTTAAGCAGGCATTCAAATTTTTTAGAACGTGTTAATAAAATGTACCAATAAAAGAAGGAGGAACAAAACGCGATTCATATTGAAAACATTTACGGCAAAAAATGCATATAGATATGAGTCTGAAAAATGTGACTTAAAGTTTGCATGCAGCGGAGAAGTTTTATAGGTCGCCAATAAATTTAAAGAAAAGAGTTTTGTTTCTAGCGTATTGAAGTTTGCAGTTTTTCTTTGAAAGATGTTTTACGGTATTTTTATTCGAAACGTTTTGCCATTGTGAAACAATCAATTTTAGGTATCACGAAACAAAAAATATCGTGTTGTTCCAATAAAACAATGAACATCTATTAAGCTATATAGGAATAGCCGTTGTATGCATTATTTATGAATTGACGCATTTTTTAACTCAGGTTTGTCTAAAGTGTTAAGTTTAACAAAAGTTTTGTTTTTTAAGACCTAAAGATTTGAAGTTGAGAAAAATGCTTAAGTTGTTTTGTAGGTGAAAACCTACTTTTCCTTTTATAAATTGTATTTTTCTAAAAAAAATATTAACGTTTTTAAAACTGTTAAAAATTATAACTAAAGGAATGGACAACAATTAGGGCATACTGGAATTACCGTTGTAAGCTTTATTTATGAATTGACGCATTTTTGCACTCCAGTTATCCTAAAGTGTAAGATTTAACGAAGTGAAAGTTTTTTTAGAAAATAAAAGTCAGAGTCGAATTTCAGTTTTTTTTTTAACTTCTTTATTTTTAAAACATGAAATATACAACTGTTTTAAGTAATTGAGAAAAAACTAGTTCTGTTTTAAAGTATTCTGACCTTGAGGAAAATAGTATGGTTAAAGCTACTAGAATATGGTAAAATTTACCGTGATTCTGGCACTATTTCACCAAAAAAGCATGATAATTTTCACCGAAGCATTTTGGTAATGAATGTGGTAGAATTAAAAATAAAATATGGCTTTATTATATGCGATAAAATTTGGTTAATGTGATAAAATCGGTAATTCTATCATTATACCTTAGAGCATGACAGAAACATCTATTCGATCTTAGAAACATCTATTCGGTTAAAGTTGCTTTTCAGTTTTGTATTTTTTACTAAATGCATAATAGTACAAACTAAAATTTTGCAAACCAGAATTTCCGATAAACCATTATTATATGAACGGAAACATTACCAAATGAATGGTTAAAATATACTCTGGTCTTTATGGCCAGAATTGTGATTTTCTGGAAAGAAATGTCATTACTGTGCATTAAGGTAGTTTTTCCAAAATTTTTTCGATGAAGTGCAATAAGTGCAAAAAATAAAAGTCTATAAAGTAAGACAGGAAAAGGCACTGTATTAGTTATTAATAAACTAAGGCATTTTTAGATTTAAGATAAAGTTTTAAGTTTAAGTTTTAAATTTAAGTTTAAGTTTTAAGTTTTAAGTTTAAGTTTTAAATTTAAGTTTTAAGTTTAAGTTTTAAGTTTAAGTTTTAAGTTTAAGTTTTAAGTTTAAGTTTTAAGTTTAAGTTTTAAGTTTAAGTTTTAAGTTTAAGTTTTAAGTTTAAGTTTTAAGTTTAAGTTTTAAGTTTAAGTTTTAAGTTTAAGTTTTAAGTTTAAGTTTTAAGTTTAAGTTTTAAGTTTAAGTTTTAAGTTTAAGTTTTAAGTTTAAGTTTTAAGTTTAAGTTTTAAGTTTAAGTTTTAAGTTTAAGTTTTAAGTTTAAGTTTTAAGTTTAAGTTTTAAGTTTAAGTTTTAAGTTTAAGTTTTAAGTTTAAGTTTTAAGTTTAAGTTTTAAGTTTAAGTTTTAAGTTTAAGTTTTAAGTTTAAGTTTTAAGTTTAAGTTTTAAGTTTTTAAAGTAAAAAACAGATATGAGCAGAAGCTATTGTTTGCATTATTTGTGAATTTTTAAGCTATATAAATACTTTCAGCACTTTGAACTTTTTAGAGCAGTTTTGAAATTTCAGAATTGCATAAAGTGGAATCACTCAAAAAAATTAGTCGATATTAAGTAATTATTTTTGTCTTGTTTCATGGGGTTCATTTAAATAATAAGCACTATAATAAGATGATAGTGATCCATAAGTAAATTAGCGTGTGTCTTTCTCATACTCAGCATTATACTCACATATAATGTATACATTAGCTTCTATAACTTAAAAACAAGAAAAATATGCAAATATACCATTTTCGATAATTCTAATTTAAATTGATAATTTTTACATTTATGAAGAGGGAGTAGAAAAGAGAAGTATGTAAAATGAATTCTCCTCCTATACGTCAAGTACTATTTTTTTTTTAAAAAATAAATGATCGACCCATACCTCCTCTTTTACCCACTCATACTTCAATTAATTTTAAGAGTGACATTTAAACAATTCATCCGGAATAAAATAAAAAGTTCCGGATGATACCGACAAGATAGATAATCAAATAGTAGTATCAGCATGTTTTTTTAATCAGTTCTCATCATCATCTTTATCCATTCTTTCGCTTTCAAGTTTCAACGAAACAAGTACAGACACGATCTTTAAAAAAGAATTAAGCAACACTGCATGCCAAAAGACAAGGAGGGGATTTAGGGACTTTACCTCGTCACGGTAAAAGCAAAGAATTCTTTAAAATATTATCTTGTTCCTTCCATTGATTGAAAATTACTCCAAAAGAAAAGAAAAAAATTTATCTTCAATGCAGAGAGAAGTACTTTAAAAAGAACAAAACCCCCGCAGATTTCCTCCATTTCATGTTATTTACTTTTAAATTACTCGATACATTCTGCGTTGAAAGCATCCCTGCTGCTGACTCCAGGAGCACGCTGGGACTGCCAAGTCAGTTCTCTTCGAATCTTCCTTCTTTTCGAGTCTTTAAATAACCCTCTTCTTTGGATGCTTTAAAGATAATATTGGATATTGCATCACTGTAGCAGATTTTAGTGAGGTTTATTGGATTGATTTATGAAGAGAAGCCTCTTTGTTGAGGTTGTTGCTTCCGATAACATACGGTTGTTGGGATGCAGGTCAAAGATAATGTTTATTAAAACAACATAGATATTTTACGAACACCCACGAAGAAAGAGTTGAATCATCTTTTCCAAATGATTAGAATCCGGTGTGAATTGTGTTTGGCAACGTTATTCAATTAAAAATGCCATTCCGAAAAATACTATCAATTGGCTTCCTATTAGAGCCTTTTGGTTAAATCAATCGATTCACTTCACTCAATAACACACTGAGAAAAAAGTATGGTTAAAATTACCAGAACATGGTTAAATTTACCGTGTTCTTGGCTCCATGGGAAGACTACAGAGTTTCGTAATTTTTGCCGAAGCGGTTTGGTAATAATTTTGGTAAAACTAATAAAATAGAATACGGTTTTATAATATGTGATAAAATTTGGTCGTTTTATGGTGATATCTTAGAGCATTGCATAAAAGCCATTTATTCGATTAAATTTAAATTTCAGTATTGTATTTTTTACTAAATATGTGATAATAAGATCTACAATTTAGAAAGCCAAAATTTCCAGTAAACCGGTATCATTTGAATGGAAAAAATACCAAATGAATGATTTAAATACCGTATATTTTGAATTTATTAACCATAATTATGACTTTTTGTTCTAGAAACGTCCTTACCAAACAATATAGTTATTCTATCAGAATTTGTTTTCTTCGTCCATGAAGTTTCGTGATACTTACAATCATTCAACAAGAAATTTGCAACAATTCGTTTAGACATGATATAAGCCTTTAAATACTTTCTTCGGGGCTTTCAAGTATAATCTTATTTCATTTAGAGTCTTTAAATAACCTTTTTAGAGACTTTAAATAACCTTCTTCTTTGGTTTAGATATTGCATCACTGCGACGGATTCCAGTGAGGCTTATTTAATTGATTTATGAAGAAGAACTGTTTTGTCGAGGTTGTTGCTTCCGATGAAAGAAACGGTTGTCGTGATTCAGCAGGTCTTGGATTCTGTTTATCCAAACAACCTAGATACTTTACGAACACACACGAAGAAAGAGTTAAATCAGTTTTTGTAAAAAAACGATTATAATCAGGTGATGACTTACTTTTGATAGCATTACTCAAAAAAATGCCATTCCTAAAAATACAATTAATTAGCATCGTATTTAGAGTATTTTAATCAATGCATTCATTCTATTCAACAAAAAACAGTTACATGGTTTTTTTGAGAGGTAATGAGGTTGAATATAGCATAGGATTGATTTATGGAAAAAGTTTTATGTCAAGTGAAGTTTTGATTTCTATGATAAATGGTTGTTTGAATGAATTTGAGATGATGTTGTTGATAAATGGTCCTTTTTTTGTTAAAATAACATTGCGTTTAGATATTTCACGAACGCACTCAAGGCAAGAGTTGAATCAATTATCTGATTATAATCAAGTGATGAGTTCAGTATCGTTTATAATATTATTGCTTTTCATAATCGATATCATCAAGTAGTTTCCTTATTAAAATGCATATTTTTGTTCAATGAAGTCTTCGCTACATTCAAATACACACATAGATTATATGCATTTTGCATTCATTCATTGATTCAAAAAATATTCAACAAATTCTCTTTGTGCTCAAATAATTTGTTATTCATAAGCAGTTTAATCATTTTAGATTTTTTCAACATATATGACTGCTTTTAGTTAAGTTCGAAACAAAGACTTATTTAAACATTATTGTTACATTATTATTTTACTAAACATTATTACATTATTATTTTACTTAACATTATTACATTATTATTTTACTTAACATTATCCTTCGCTACATTCAAATACACACATAGATTATATGCATTTTGCATTCATTCATTGATTCAAAAAATATTCAACAAATTCTCTTTGTGCTCAAATAATTTGTTATTCATAAGCAGTTTAATCATTTTAGATTTTTTCAACAAATATGACTGCTTTTAGTTAAGTTCGAAACAAAGATTTATTTTACTAAACATTATTGTTACATTATTATTTTACTAAACATTATTACATTATTATTTTACTTAACATTATTACATTATTATTTTACTTAACATTATTACATCATTATTTTACTTAACATTATTACATTATTATTTTACTTAACATTATTACATTATTATTTTACTTAACATTATTACATTATTATTTTACTTATTTAAACATTATTATTTGAAGAAAAATGGTTCAACCATAGAATATAGTAGTTTTTTTTAAAATCACAAATGACTAATTTAACGATAAACCATAAGTGCTGCATCAAGACCATCTTAATCCAAAATTGATTTTGAACAAAGTTTTTAATAATTTTATTAAATGGTTGTTTCCTTTTTTTTTTAAACTCCTGCAAGTTATTGACGATTTAAACATTTCTGAAACTGTTTTTTTTATTTATTTGGCTTTAAAATAAACAGAAAAATCGTTTCATATTATGACAAGAAATTGTGAGTATTTTCTAATTATACGAATAACTCGTGTCATTTTTTTTTGAAAAAAAGTTAATCATAAAACTAAGGAAAATATTTCTTTTATTTATTTTAAATTGATATTTTTGCAATAAAATTAGCCTTTAGTAAGTTCAATTAAATGAAAAATTGCATTAATGAAATACAATTAATTAATATCAGTATAAAAACAAGGATTTTAACGAGAATGTCTTCGATGTTTTCCAACCAAATAAGAATATCCTCTACATTTATATAAGAGAAAAATAGAACACCGATTTATGTAAAAAACAAAATAACGTACAATTACACAAAGTTTCAGGTTTCTCTATTTGTTTCCCATCATTCAGCATTCACAACACCTGAGTGCAAACCAAATGAATGACAATCGAGGAAAAAGAAAAACAACTCAATCAAGAGTGAGACCAACTAATGAAAGTATACCGCTTTTAATCTGGGAGAAGAAAAAAAGAAAGCCACAGATAGTACCTTAATTATGTAATTAAAACCTCAAGGTCTGAGTCATAAACTTTGATGTGTCATTGATGACAGCGTGTGAAGTTTCTAGAAATAATGTCCACAGGATCTGCTCATCTAGATAAGAACTTTTTTGGGGACAATAGACAATCCTCCCCATGTCATGCGATTCACGAATAGGTATGAAGTGGACTCATTGGAAAGGTTTAGACATATTCACAGGGATTATGAGTGATTTGTATAAAATGTACCGACTAGGCGGCACCCTCCCCAGTTTCTATTCGATTTGCTGTTGCTATTTTTTAACCCTTTGGTGCAGAGGGGACACCTGTGTGTCATATGTCCTGTGTGTGTAATGCTATATCTATCTATCTATCTACCTACCTATCTATCTATCTATCTATCTATCTATCTATATATATATATATATATATATATATATATATATATATATATCACAATAAAGACAAAAAGAATGTAAAGAAAAAAGAGAAAAACGAAGAAAATTAAGAACTTTAACAAGTTTTGTAAATTTTGCTTGGGCTATATTGATACAATATTAGAAAAGCACTCTTTTTTGCGGATAAAATCACGTGAGTTGAGGAAGAGAATTATCTTTTTATCCTTTTTTCCCCCGGCTTTTTAATATTTAAATTTTTTTTTTTTAAATCTATTTTATTTTATTAATTTTTTTCTTCTTCTTTCTTTTCAGTAATCTTTAATTTTTGCCATGTTATCTCTATTTTTTAACTGTATATACACCGTAGAGCCATTACATTAAGACCACCCTGCTAATAGCATGTAGGACCACCTTTAGCCCTCAAAACTGCTAGCACCCGCCGGGGCATTGATTCCACAAGGTGTCGATAGGTAGTCTGAGGTACCTGGTACCAAGAGCTCACCAACTGGTCCTGCAATTCCCTCACATTGCGAGGGGGTAGCGTGGCAGCATGAATTCGGTTTTCCAAGTAGGACCACAAATGCTCTATTGGATTAAGGTCATGTGAATTTGGGGGCCAAGACATGACTTGAAAGTCACTGGAATGTTCCTGGACGATTTGACCCTTATGACATGGTGAATTATTCTGTTGGTAAACACCATCCCCCGCAGGAAAAACTGTTGCCATGAATGGGTGAACCTGGTCTGCAACTATGTTCAAGTAGCTTAAAGACGTCAGGGATTGTTCTATGAGGATTATGGGTCCTAAAGTGCCCCATGAAAACATTGTTCCTGGGCGAGAAACCATGAAAACCTGGGCGAGCCCATTGTTATAGATGGAGAGTGGTCATAATGCAATGGCTCTTCGGTGTATATAGGTAATAAAATGTGGTAAGATTTGCTAAATGCTTCATAATTACTTAAAGCATGGAATAAAAACTATTTACTGGGTTAAATTTCCTTTTTAGTTTTGTATTTTTTACTAAATGTGTGGTAATACGAATTATAATTTGAAAACTAGAATTTATGGTAAACCGTTATTATATGAATGGAAAAATACCGAATTAATGGTGGAAATACCGCATATTTTCCTTTTATTAATTATAATTTTTTGAGAATTATTTTTACCAGTAACATCATTACTACTCAGTACGGTAATTACACCAGAATTTTTTTTCTATAAGTGTAAATTTGTATAGAATTTGCATTAATTTGTTTGTACCAAATTTACATAATTAAATATGATCCAAGTTCACATTACTAAGTTTGCCCTAAGATTGCATTATTAAGTTTGTACTAAAGTTGCACTGTATTATGGCATGGTTAAAATCTTATTAAATTTTATTGCAAATATGCACAGTATTGATTTTTTAATCATCTTACCACATGTTTATATTTGTCCTAAACTTAGCGATATTGTGGTTAAACTAAATTTATTTTTATTAAGTTTGCACTAAATGTAAATGATATAGCTCAACCTAACATCTTTATAAATTTGAAAAAAACTCGCTCAGTATCAGTACTCAATTTTGCTCCTGATTCAGTTTGAAATGATTTATGATGTTTAAATTCAAAAGTATTAATATTCATATTTTAACTTATTCTTGAATCTAAGACTGTGCTCAAGTACTGTGATGAATTTTAAAATCTCAAGTATCTTATAATTACAATTTATAATCAATATCTGTAAGATACCTTTTTTAAGTATCCTTTATATCTTTATAAACTAATAAACTTAAAATAAATGATTTTCATTGTTTATTGTTTTATAGAACAATTCGTGTAAAAATCCCTCGCAAATAGGGCAAATTACAAAAATCAACGCAAATAAGCTTAAAAAAAAGCAATAAGTTAAAACCAGTCCTTTTACTTTTATAAAAATAGAGAGAATGGAGCGTTTATCTTATAAAATGCCTAAAATGGTTCTTGAAGAAAAGTTGGCATCATTTTCTGAGCGCCAAAAAGAATCTTTCTAGAATCGAGTATAGAATTCTTTTTATTTTCATATCTAAAATAGGCCATCCCTATTCAAAGGAATAGAATATATCTTTTTCATTCATCCCTTTCTTACCCTTAACTTTAATCGTAATATGTCTGGAACTTTTATCAGAAAACGACAAATACATAAAAAGTTAAAATACGATGATATTACTGTAAAGAAGAGGACATAAAAAAAGTTGCCAAAATGTCACTAAGTTATTCTGGACGTAGGAAAATAAAAGATATTTTGGATAAATGTCGACTGTTATTTTACCGTGACGGACATTTGGCCTGCATTTTTTTCATTCCATTTGGATGCTGGTATGTCAGAATGGATGCCCCTTGGCGATATCATTCCAGAGTGCAAAGATAAGTGGAAAAGCGGTAGTTTTTTTTCCACCCATTTTTTATTTTTTTGATATTAAGGCAACTGTGTATATGTGCCAAAAAATTCCACAATCAGGTTTATGCATGCATAATTTTCAGGTGCAAGAAATATTTGCTTTATTTTTTTCTTACTTTCGCTTTAAGTTAATTTTGCTGGCATGTATGGTAATTTCTCTGGAGGTAAATAATGAATGAATAAAATGCATGGTCGTAAAAGCGTTTAAAAAAAATTGTGTATTTTTTTTAATAAAAAAGTGTGTGTTTTATGAAGTTTTTAGTTTAATTCTTTAAACATTTTAAAATTAAATATTCGATCAAAAGACTATGTACGCTGCTTTTTTTCTCGTACAATTAAAAAGGGAAAATTAGTAAGGAAGTGAAGGAAGAAATTAAAATTAAAATTAGTGTGGAGGAATAAAAGAAAGATAAATGCAAATGTAAAACTTATACATTTAATATTGCAGGCCAGGGGGTTATGAAGTTGACTGTTTCAAGCCGCATCTGGAGATCGAACCCAAGATCTTCACAAAAACACACATTGCTCTACTGTATTGCATTGTATCAAAGTGGGCTCATTTCTTCATGATATCATAATTAATAATGAACACCAAAAAGGTTCATAAAATATCTTTTTGAAAATTTCTTTAAATGGGAATGGTAATTAAAATATATAAAAAAAACTAATTACATAAATACATAGAAATCTATTGTTTTTGTAAATTAATTTTTTTAACTGTTTCAAAATTTTAAAAATTATTTTAATTTCTAATTTGATTGAAAAATAAAAAAATCTGCAATATTTGTTAGCTTTTTTAAAAATTAATGGGTCCCACACTTTAACATTTTTGTTTTGAAATCAATTTAACCGACAAAATCAGATAGTTCATTATCGATTGGTCAAAAAGAGAAAACGCCGTTTTTGGTCATGTGCGCAGTAAAAAATTCGGAATCAAATTACTGTAAAAAGTACCGGCATTTAGAGTCCAGATACTTCATACCGTTAAATCTATTTTTACCAGAACGTTTTTCGGAACGGAAAACCTGCTTTACCATAATTTTTTCTGTATTAATTACCATAAGACCATTGTATCACTCCCTTTAATAAAAATACTCTAAAAATTACGGTATAATATTTTACGGTAAAATGGACTTTACGAATGCGCCATTGTCGGAATTTTATAGTGTAATTTGATCCGAAATTTTTTACAACATTTTGATTTTCCTTCAGTTTGAACTTTAATCATATGTTCTGTGAATTCTTAAAGCAGTAAATTTTGCACGTGCTCAGAGGAGAGTTTATTCGTTTTGAACCATAATATCTTGGACCATAATGGCAAATTTATTCTTAAAAATCGCATCTGAACTTATAAAAGTTTTTTTAAGCTTTCCAAGACAGAATTAGATATTTGCAAGCGACTAAAAGAGATATCTAATTCCTTTTTAGTTGTTACTGAATTTTAAAGTTCGTAAGATTATTTTTATATTTTTTAAATATTTTTTTAATAAAATAATTTTCAATAATAAACTTTATATGTTTTTAATAAAAATGTAATGATTAATGTATGCTATACATAAATTTAAATCTTGATTTTGAAAAAAAATCATTTTTAGTTATTGTTGTGTTCTAAAATTGGTAAAAAATTTCATCTTAAAAAAAATCTAAAAAATTATTCACGAGATAGGTAATTCTAAATAATCGTCAGAATTTTGATATCTTATGAAATATTAGATATTGAGATGTTGTTGCGATTTGAAGTTGGAAAAATAATTCTTGTACATTGGAATAAAAATTTAAAGAATTATAAAGGGGATGAATAAAATTAGTTTTTTACAAACAACAAAATTTATACATATTATTCATTTTTGGCATTGTTGCTCTTAAAAGTTGGCGAGATCATTCACATGTTTTTGAATAAATATAAGAAGAATTTTTAATGGTAGAGAAAAGATGAATCCATTGACAGATAAGCAACGAAATTTACCTTATGCATCACTTAGACATTAAAATATTGTTGTAATTTGAAGCTGTAAAGATAATTCTCATATATTGGAATAAAAATGTAAAAAAGAATTATATACGGAATAGATAAATTTAATTATTTTTTTTGCAATTTGACATAATTTATATATCTTTTTTCTTTCGATATCGTTGCTCTTAAAAGTTGGCAAGATCATTCACATGCTTTTGAATAAAGATGTAAAGAATTTTCGATGGTAGAAAATCGATGAATATAAATCTAGATAAGCAACAGAATTTAGATATTTTATTTGTTTCAGATGATGGTACATTTTAAAGCTAATACAGATAATTCTCACATTATTAAATAAAAATCTAAAAGATTATAATGGGATATATATAGGATAGGATAACGATATTTATATAAACAATAGAATTAAGATGCCTGATGCATTTTGGATATTATTGTGCTTTAATGGTAATTATTGGTAAAATTGGTAACATAATCATTATTATTTTTTTAAATGAAAGTCTATAGTTAGATGATTCTGAATCTTTTTTATTCGTATGCAAAAAAATTAATATAAATAAATAAATAAAAATGCAAGCCAAAATCAAAAATTTGACTTAATCAAGATAACAAACAAAAAGGGCTCTTTCTTGATCATGAAAATCAAATGTAAAGTCAAAAGCAAAGCATCAATTCCTTTATAATTTACTTCTGTTGGCAAGCGAATTGTTTAAAAAGTTAAGTTCCCTACTTCAAGCTTTACAACAGGTGAGGGAAGGAAATATTATTTTAAAGATAGTTTTGACAAAATCAGGATATCCAAAAAAAAAAAAAGCTTCATCGCTCTGCTGAAACCCTTTCCTTAGGGAGGAAGATATTCACGAAACGACGTTGTAAAAATTTCACTACCACTTTAAAGGAAGTGGAAGAAATCGGGGTGGAAAAAAAAAAAGAAAGAAATCGAGGTAGAGAAATTCTTGCAGAGAAAAGGCGCAAAGTAGACAAACCAAATTTTTAAAAGTTTCGGAAGCATTTTAAGCGCCAAACTGGATTTTTTATTAGCCATTCGAAGTTTTCTTAAAAGGAATCCATGCGCCATGTCTTCCTTTATTTTTATTCTTCTTTTGCAGAATTTTGAGTAACGCAAAGCATAGGCCAGGAAATTGAGTGTTTTTTGGGCCGTGGATATAAATAAAAGGAAATAAAAGGGTCGCGAAAAAGCGAGTTTTTAGCGAAGTAAATAGAATTTTGAAGTGATCGTAAAAATGAATTTTATTTCGGCTTTAAGTCTTATTTTGCATACAACTGACAATTTTGCTCAGCGTAAATGGAGTAACTGTAACCGTGAAAAGCTTTACTTTTAAATATTCAACGAAAGCGCTCAAAATAATGGGTTGTTTTTGGGCTTATAGCCATTTTCAATTGCTGCTTTTCTTTTTTTTGTAAACTTAGAATTAATTTAACTGCCAAATTTAACTTTTTTCTACAAAATTAATATAAAAGTATTTCAGATTTCTAATATATTAAAAATAATAACGATAGAAATTATTTTATATGCTTTTAATTTTTTGCTTTTTTTAAAAAAAAATTTGCATAAAAATATACTTGAAAATAAAGTTTTTTTATTTTTTATAATTGAATAGTATTTGGTGCTTAAAATGGCCTTTCGATTTAAAAGTACTTTTTTCCTAGCTTAAAAATGAATTATATTACACTTCTAGATAATAATAAATAAATGAAATTAGTTGATTGAATGTAACATATAATTTAAAAAAGAATAATAAATTTAGGGTGGTTTCACTTTATATTTTGAAACAAAACGCAACCTAAACTTATTTTTTTCATGTTTTAAAAATTAAAAAAAAAAAGGAAATAATTAAATAATTTATAAATGATTCATATTTATGATTAATTAATTTTTTTAGAAAAAGCAACTTATTAGATCGAGAAATATCATTTCAATATTTCAATCAATATTTTTTATTCAGTTTTAACTATAAAACTCTTTCTCTAGCTGTAACAAATTAAATCATGATTGATACCATTTATTTAAATCCATTTGTTTCGGATAATGGAGTTATACATACTTAATTTCAAACTTGCTTTCTAAAATATTCTCTTACAACTTTTTTTTTATATTTTGAAGTAAGCAGGTAAATTCTAATTAATTTAAGCTTAAAGTTTTAAAATTTAAAAAAAAAATTTGGAGTGTGCATAAAAAAAATATTTTTTAATAAGTTTTTATTACTATTCTTTTATCTATTCCATTATTATTTTATCATTACTATTTTATTATTATCATTTGTTATCATTACTCTGCTCATCAATTTTCGCTAAAGATAAAATTTTCATTTATTATTATTAGATTTACGAGTTTAATTTCCTGTGGGAACGCCCTATGTTACGCATCTTTATATTTCATCATATTTTAATATAAAACAAACTATTTGTTCAATTTCAACAATTCCTGCTTGCAATATAAAAAGGACTTTCATCTAAATGAAATATTTTTTGCATAACTTAGGTATTTAATTTATATGATTCGAGTCAGTTTTTTTCTTTATTTCTGTTTTGAATGTATAATTTTGCAGGGTATTATTGACAAAACATTATTTGCACTGGTAAAAAACTTTTCATATGTTTTGCTTTAATAAACCTATAGCATTTAAAAGTAAAAAAATAAATGTTCTTAGAAATTAATTTATAAAGTATACATTTTAAAATAGTTCTCTGCATCAATTTATAAAATTTTATTTTTTAAATAAAATGCCACGTTTAAATTTTTTGTTCAAATTTAAGTTATTTTATAAAATAAATTTTTCAATTGTGTCTGAAAATTTCTTTTTTATTCATTTTGTTAACTGTTTTAAAACTATAACACAAAATTTAAGTTAATTTTTTTTCGAAAACAAGAACTAATAAGTATTATATATTTAAAAAACAAGTAAAAAATAATTATAAAACTTTAGTAATAAAAATTAAGATTAGTAATACAGATTAATTAAGAAAAGATGAAGGTAAATAATAACTAATAAAAAAGATTTTTTGAAACACGAATCTTTATATTTCATTGAGATTTTAAAACATTATATTTGTAGCATTATAATCATTTATTACATTATAATTTTTTAGTTTGTTTTTCATTTTTTAAAATTTGTTTTTGAGATATATTCTTTTAAAAACAATGCTTGTGTATTTTTGTAACACAAAGTTTCTTAACCTATTCCTTTTGTTCATAAACTCCCATATCTTCTGATAAGTTTTAAATAAGTCTTTAGCAATTCCAAAAACAAGAGATTTGGTGATTTAAACATGCAGTAGAATTTAGGATTCGAAAAACATTTGAATTTATAAATAAATTATCAAACAAGCCGAAAATCTTCATTTTGTTTTCATTGTGTCATTATTTAACTTGGAACAGATCTTTAGACGTGAGTTAAGAAAAGAAAAAAAAAATCTTTCTGCACGATATTTATTTCAATGCTAGATGAATTCGAAAACACCGTTTTCAATTGTGAAACGCTTGCAAATGTCCTCTTCGTCTTTGGAAACTATGTTTCGGAAAATTTATGATCCAATGTTTTCTTTTTTTATTATCTTTACTTAAATTGTGAAATAACATGTTACTTTGTATTCGACTACGATTTATTTATAGTTTTTCGCAATTTACAAGGCGAGATTAACATTTACGTATAAAAGCACTGTTTTGTAAAATTTAAATATTGGGCGAAAAAAGGGCTCAAGGATATTATAAACAAAGAAATAATATTCCTGGAGGGTAAGTACGGCATACAAAACTGTGTTTAAATAAGGACTTTGAAAATTCATGGAAAAGTTTATAAATTCCTTGAAAATATTATGAAAAAAATTATTATTTTTTGCTTATGATTTTCAGGAATATTTCCGTAAATTGGAATATTTTCAAATTGCTCCAGTTTTCAAAATTCAGATGTTCCCGCTACAATTTAGAATGTAAAAATAGTAATTAAATTTTAAAAAATAATAAAAATTTAAAAATATAATAAAAATTTAAAAATATAATGACAATTTTATACTTTTTATACAATTTTATACTTTTTATTCTTTATACCTACGTACTATGTATGTACTATCTCTTATATTATTGATTGTTTGCTTATAGAGTATGATAAGATAGATACTGATTTTTATGAATGCGTGTCTTTAGTGAGCTTTTTATTCTGTACACAGCTTAAAAAGCGTGTTTAAGAAAATGAACATGAGTCAAAAAGCGTGTTTAGGAAAATGAACCCGGCTCTAAAAGCGTGTTTAAGAAAATGGGCACTACTCAAATAGCGCGTTTAAGAAAATGAACATGGCTCAAAAAGCGTTTTTAAGAAACAAAAAGCGTGTTTTAGAAAATGAACATGGCTCAAAAAGCTATTTAAGAAAATGGGCACCACTCAAATAGCGTGTTTAAGAAAATGACCATGGCTCAAAAAACGTGTTTAAGAAAACAGAGACAGTAAAAAACACGCCTTTTCAATATTCAAGTTAAATTTACTTAACGAGGAATTTCATAATTACTATTCATTCCTTTTCTTAAACATTATAAGCATAATACATATGTGGAAAGTCCAGAACCTTAGGATTGGTATAGATGGGCATATTATAGCTGTAACTTTCCAGCATGGAATATTTCAGGCAAATAAAGAAAATTTTCAAGAATCATCATCATAAACTCATGAAAGCTGAATTCAAGAAAGAGATTGATCTTTTTGTAAATGATTAAAAAATTTAGGTAGCAATTTTGTTATGTGTGAAATATAGGAACTAATGCGACTATGTATTTTAATTTTGTCTCACAAAAATTTGACCCTTGCAACGCTCATGCTTTTTGGGTGATGACTTCGTTTTCAGATCACTAAGCAATTAAGTGGTTCTGAAAAATTTAAATTCGTGCTTCGTTAATTTAAAATCATTATTTTAAATTTTACCTTTTAAAAACAACTGTTGGCTATAAAAACCGTTTTAAAAAACCAGTTTAAAAACATGTATTAAATGATTAAGGTAAATGGACGACATCACTTTCCGAACTTATTCGGATCCATTAGTTTACTTCGTTAAAAATAAACGATTTTTATTTAGAGACGTTTAAAAAACGGAATGAAATGCTATTTCCATTTTCTTAAATATGTATTTTGAGTTGTGTCTATTTTCTTAATCATGCATTTTAAGCTGCCTTCATTTTCTTAAACACGCATTTTAAGCTGTGTCCATTTTCTTAAAAATGGATTTTTAACTGTGTACATTTTCTTAAACACGATTTTTGAGCCTTGGCTATTCTCTTAAACAAGCATTTCGAGTTGTGTTCGCTGTCTTAAACGCGTGTTTTGAATTGCGTACATTTTCATATACAAGCTTTTTGAGCCTTGTCTATTCTCTTAAACACGCATTTAGAGCTGCGCCCAGAATAAAATGAGCTCCGACGGTGTTTTATTTAAATGATTGGGGAAAATTTTAATTTCTCACGAGTCATGATTTCATACATCTTCAACCGTTTGTTTTGCGGCGAGGATTAGAAAAGAAAATACTTCTCATGCATTTCCCCATCCAATCCACACTTAACCCCCTTTTTTTATACACATTTTATCTGTGAAAAAATAAAAAAAGACCCCTTGAGTTGAAGTGGTGAGTACTTTTCCCACAAGGCGTTTAAGATATGGACAAACTGCTCCGAAGAGGCCATTTTGCCAAAGAGGATGAGTGATCCACTTAACAATTCTTTCTTTTTTCTTTTCTTTTCTTCTTTACATTTCTTCCATTTTATTCTTACGCCATTCCTAATTTTAAGATTCGATGGTGCAGCGTTGCTGGGAATATTGCGTAAGAGTTTCGGAGTTTTTGTGGTTTGTTGGCTATGAAAAATACCGAGTTGTGGATGACATATGAATGGTAACTGAATCTTAAGTTGGAATTTGGCCTGTTGCCAGATGCATGAAAGGTTTGACTTAATTATATGAGGGGAGGTCCTAGAGCTCTGAAAATTACATTCGTAGAAATGATGGAGAAGGGAGGATTTGACGAAGGATTGGCATTTCCAAAAGGGAAAAACCACAAAATTATTGTTTGTCATTGTTTTAATGAGCGTGGTCTTGGGAATACTAATGTTTTATAATTGTGGTGCTTAAACTTATCAATCGTCATTAGATCAGTTAAAGCCTTGTCCAAAACTGTCATCAATTAGACATTATTACTGATATTTTTGATTTGCTTCCCATAGTTTAGCTCCACTGAACTCTAAATATATGGAACAAATCAATAAAGATGTGCATATAAAATTCGGACAAGAAATTATGGTAAACACTTGATTTGGTAATCAACCTCTACTAACTCCACAAACGCAAACAGGGAAATCAACACGTTATAACATTATTATATAAGATAGCATTATCAGCAGTATCATTGTATTGGACAGAACGTTTTAGCACAATACCAAACTGTTTCTTGCCAAATTGATTCAGTCAATAAATCACAACATAAATACATATATTTACCGTTTCGAAAAATATGATCTAGATTTGTTCATGTTTTTATAATGTTGCGCTTTTACGTAGAAAAAAGTGCATTTTACTCTATTTTAAAACCGTCGTCGAACAGCTCGACGCAATTTAGGGTTTACGACTACAAATGTTCAACTCTGTAGCCTTGTAATTTTGAACTCAATCCAGAAGATAAGGAAACTTCTGGATCAAGCATTGAAAGAAATTTTGCCTTTGTGGAGGACTTTTTGATAGAAATAAATGGCAATTACGTTACAAGGAGAGGGAAACCACGAAAACCTCCCCTGGTTAGCCTGACGAAAAGGAGACTCTAAGCCATGATCCGACTACTACTGAGGATATTTTTCGTCAGCACTGTGGTTAGTGCGAGTTGGGTGCGGAATTTGTATCGACCAGCCTTCACTGGGATTCAAACCCGGTTCATCTCAATGAGAGGGGATCCCCTAAGTCACCACAGCTCAGCGAAAAAATACAATATAGTTTTCGTTTAACTTTAGTTGATCTTTATAATGTTCTTAACTTTAAAGTTGTATTTAATTTCGTTTCATATTTTTAACCGCCATTGAGCAGCCGACGCAATTCTGAGTCTACGAATTTCTATGTTCAACTCCTTAGTCTTATATTTGCGAACCCAATTCAGAGGACAAGATAAGTATAACTCCTAGGTCAAGCTTTGGGACAAACTAACCTACGAGAAGAACTTTTTGATGGAACCAACCAGTATGTGCATTACATGGAGAGGAAAACTACGAAAACCTCTTGCAATTAGCCCGATTGAAAGGGAATTCTTACCCATGATCAATTTACCACTGAGGATATTTTACGTCATCACTGTGATTCTTGCGTATCAACAAAAAGCCGTTGGTATTTGAACCTAGGTCACCTCATTGGGATGCGAATGCTCTATCCCCTAATCCACAGCGACTTTGATGTAGTATGTAGAAATGTGAACCACTTCTTGCTTATATTTCTATAATGTTGCATTTTGATGCGAGGAAGAAGTTGGTGCAATTTATACAGGATATAATATCTATATGGATATAATATCTATAAAGATATAATATCTATATGGATATAATTTCTATATCGATGTATATTATTTACATTTGGATGAAATAACAAAGGGATGAGCTTACTTAAAAATAAGAATGTTATTAATAACAAAATATATTTGAAAAACAACAAAATAGGTGTTACTTTCTACAAATTGTGACGTCACTTACACGTAGGATGCGAAAAAAATCATGATATTTTTGAGATTTAGCGAAAAATAAGAAACTTGTTCTATCTCTATATTCTCTATGTCTCCATAATGTGGGATTTTGACGTAACCTTATACCTCTAATAATGTTCGTTTTGGTGGAATAAATAATTTGATCTACTTTTTCTTTAAATTGCGCATTGAAGTAGTAAGGTTTTTTCACTAAACAAATATCGCATAATAGCAAAAAAAACTGAACTTAACGATCTGATGCCATGTGTGATTTATAAAATATGCATAGATTACCCATAAAACATTCAACATCAGCCAAATATAAAATCGAATCACCATTACGACAAAACTATTATTTTTTTCAGATTCTAAAATAAAGTTTTTTGAAAGATGTACATACTTTCATAAAAATGTATATAGCATTGGAAATAAACCATAAATACTTTTCTCAGCACAAACCTTAACCTTACTGCTGAAAGGAATACCAAAAATAGTCTTCTATTTCAAATTCCATTAAAAACTGGAAATATTACCATAAAAGATACAAATATTCATATTCTTCATTCGATTTCTTCTTCTATTTATTCTCTCGCATTCCTAAAGTAGAAAGTTATTAATCTGTTTTTCAAATTTCAAAACTCATTGCGTTCGAAGAGAGGCAGACGATCTTGCTGCTACAGAAATGTACATAAAAAAAAAAAAAAAAAAAAGAATTTATGTGTTTTTCTTAGACGCATTACCATCAACGGAAGATAGTCCTTCGTATGTGAGTCATTCCACAGAAAAAGCTGAAATTTCTCAACAACTCCTCTTTTTCTTTACTCTGGTTTAAACATCCAGTAAAAAATAAAAGTAAAAAAGTTCATGTTCATAAATATGACTTACATAAAAGAAATTTATGAGTTTTTTCCATTTTCACTCAGTATTTGGTGGGAATTCAGTCAGGCTAAAAAAATTGATTGGTTGGAGTTTGGAAAATACGATACTGTATCAATTAACTTTGTTTTTAGCAAGAATAGAGTATACGTTGTTATGTACGTTATACGTTCGTGCCATAGATTCGTCATCTCGTGCCAGAAAACAAACGCGTGCCAGATTTTTCGAGTTATCCAGTTATTATTAATGTTAGATTATTTTTTTTTCGTAAATGTGATTGAAGAAATACACAATAATCACGTGGTCCAGTTCTTTCAACGCCAATGTTTCAATAAGTTTAAGAACAATTGTCCGGTATACACTAACAAATATTCCAAACAATTAGCAAAGCGATTATATTAATGTTGATAGTCAATGAAATACGATTTTGATGGACTGAGAAATTTCTGTTATGTGTTAAACCTTTGGTTTTGAGACAATTTCTTGAGTTGCCTTCATTAATTGTGAGCGTTGGTTCTCCCGTTTGTCAGTTACGTGATTTATACCTAAACGTTATTTTCAATTGGACTGATCCGAGAAGAAAGAGAAAACAATATTACGTGATCCATGCATCTATTCACATAGCTGTTGAATAGATCCACTAACATTTGCTACGAAAAGATGTGTCTAAATGTTTTAAACCATCGTTCGTGAGCTCCTAGTGGCTCGCGGGGACATTTTCTGTAGATCACGCTCTGGCTTCCTGACCTTTATTCCACTTTTAACCACTAAACTAATAAACCTAATGTTAGATTTTTCTTTTTTTTAAAAAAAAAGTTGTTTGTTCTTTCTGTTGGCAGTTCACATTAGGATTTAAAAACGGTTATGAAGCTCAGAAGCTTCATGAGTTGACAACTACTGGTTTTAAATTATTCTTCTAAAATTTATGTTTAAATAATGGGCAGGGTATTCCAGAACCAATCTTAATGCACATTTTCAAAGTACTTTTATTCGCCAGAAAAGTACCTATGAAAGATGACATTGTAAGTGCATTTAGATTTTAAATTACCATTGCATTAAGGTTTGTTTCAAAGTATAAAAAAAAAAGTATGGTGTTTATAGAGGTGTATCCAGGTACTTAAAGAAAAGCTAGAAGTTGCACTTAGATATATCTGAAGGTCACGAAACCTGATGAAGTACACGCACGTTGTATTAAACCTGGAATTGTATCTTGATAAGAATGGTGATAAGATAAAGCCAAATGAGCGAATCTGAAACCGTACCACTCAAGATATACATCTGTCATATTGCTGATCACTACTGATGATTGTCCATCACCATCGAGTACAAAAATGGCAAAGTAATTTTGGTTAGCTTGTAAGTTTCACTGAAATATTTACTATAAGCTAAGCAAATTATTTACTGTAAATGTATATTCTTCTGGCTTTGAAAAAAAAGAAGCTTTTATAGACTTTTTCATGGCTAAAGTACTCATTCAGATTTACGAAGTACTTTATCCAGTTCCTTTTTGCAGTTTCTCAATCCAAATAATCCATCCATTAAAGCAAAAATTGTTTGCTTTTACAGTCTCAAACCCCGATAGAACGAGTGTCAAGTTTACAGCTGCTACTCTTAAAAAGAAGTTTAATTGCGCGGGCTTTGTCAGCTATTCATATATCTTGCTCAAACGTATGTCAGCTCTTCCTACTCGGTTGCAGTTAAGAGAGATTTGAGGTTTTGCTCCGAAAATGCTCTTTTTTCTTCGTCTCTTTTCCCTTCCTTTCAATTTCTATTTGCGCTTTGCAGAGGTGGGGCGCTTTTTTGGGGCTTGTGTTGAGGGTGTCATCTTTAGGGAGGTCCGCCCCTGAAAGACAAACGACTTCCTCGAGTGATGTATTGAAGCATTTATTTCGAAGACGTGCTACTGAGTTTTCGGAAGAATTAGCGGTTGCTCTTTGGCAACGTTACGACAACTCTAATGAATGACTGCATTGTTAAATCAAGATGAAGTAATTGTTTAGCTAAGAAGCTTCAGATTTATATAGTACGTTATAAGTCTTACGTCAAGCAAAATTCAAAATTAGAAACAGAAATTTGATCAAATTAAATTATCAGAAAATAGAATATTTATTCTGAATTGTTTGTGTTTGACGCTTATTATTTGATATTTCTTTTGTAATCTGTGTCTATTATCTAGCTCCAAGCCGTTGCATTTGTCATCGATATCATTATTGTCATCATATCGGTCTAATGCTAAATCATTTTAGTAAACAAACAGTGAACAGTTAGCCGACCGGCCTGTGTAGGGGTCAGGGAACTGGCCATGCATCAGAAAGGTCCTTGCATCGAATCCCGGGCAAGGCATGGATGTTCCTTCCTCCACTGCACTATCTGTCCTTCCTGTGGGAGCAACGTTGTCCCATCTAATACGGTGCCCCTGAAAGAGTGGCCAACAAATCTGCCCTTCAGGTGACTGTATGACGAAAGGTCATTCTTCAGGTGGGCATTGAATAAAAAAAACAGTGAATCCTGAATCAGTACGAATAGTATAATAGATTCGTCTTTCAGGTAGCGATTTGTAATCTGGTATTGTAGCTGGGTATTATACCGCAATTTTTGCAACAATATTTATTTAATTAGGGCGATTCAGGAATTTTAAAGTAATTATTACTGTTCAAATTACGGTATATCAGAATTTTGTTCACGTTCCTGAAAAAAAGGGATTCTACTGTAAAAAGTTTTACAGTAATTTGATCCAGGATTTTTTACAGTGTACTCCAAAACTTCACTCTTAAATAACCGGCATTTAGCTGATGTATCTCATATAACGTGGAAGTAACCCTTCTTGGTAAATTCTCTTAAACCAACATAATTATTTTAAATTTAGAATACAGAAAAATTTAGTTCTGGTAAAAATCGTGTAAATCATGAAGTCTTAAGTACTGAAAATTCCTTTTTCAAAATATCAAAATTCAACAAATTATTGTAGTAGTACGCAGTGGGGAAATAATTCTGCAATAATTTATTTGCAGTTTGAAAAGTGAATAACTTTTTTTTTCAATAATACTTCATGGTCTACTCAAGGCTTACATTACAACTCATTAAATTTCAATTCCAAAACTCTAATTTCAAAATTCCGGGAGAAGCAAGACAGAATTGCTCTTGAAAAAATTTCGGATCCAATTACGGTAAAAAGTGCCGGCCCTCGGGGTACCGGTACTTTTTACCATGAAATTCATTTTTACCGGAACATGTTCCGAAACAAAAAAAGAATCTGATATCTTGTAATGTTTACTGCAATAATTACCGTGAAATCACTAAATCACTCTAATTAGATAAATATTGCTGTAAAAATTCTGGTGTACCAGATTTTTGTACTTCATAAAACGTTCCAGTAAAAATGGAGCTTATGGTAAAATGTGCCGGCATCCTGAGTGCCGTTATTTCTTTACCGTTAATTGATCCGGAATTTTTTAAAGTGTACTAGTACTAAATCATGAAGTCTAACTTACGATAGGTCACCTCTATTGGATATAGTAATTTGGATTGAGAAAAAATTTTAAAAACAATAATACGTGCGTTGTCTTGCATTGGTTACAATTCATAAATCCATACGAGATTTTTTTCAGAGATCTTTTCCTGCTTTAAGTCCTAAGCATTGTGAAATTTAAAAATATATATATAATAATATCTGGCAATTATAGAATTTATGGAACTTATTTTAGAATCTTTTGTAATGGTTGTCGGCACTTTTGACGAGTATACCCGCATACTTGTGGCTTATTTTTTGAGGGGGTAATTCCGTCTCTTAATTCGAACCATACACCCCCACTTTGCTTTTTCGGCGCTCCCTTAATTGCATCCCGACAGCCATAATTTACAGTTTTACACTACAGCTGCGGGAACTTTTCACATTGTCAAAAAAAAAAAAAAAAAGTGCGTTGCAAAATCAGCAGTCCCTCATCTCAAGTTGCTGAGGGAAAGATGCTTAAAAAAGAATCTTTTGTTGTAAACCGGCTATATTGAATTCTATATTGCTATACAATTGTGTAGCTGGCACGTTTTATTAAAAATTCGCAAGTTAAATACATTTTCTGAAAACATAAGAATAATTAAATTGTTAAAAAAATGATTGATTTTTTTATAATTATAAGAATTATAAATACATTATGAAAATACAATTTTACAGTTTAATTTACAGTTATAAAACTGATTTATTACATCTGTAAAACTATAAATAATTATCACTCTAAAAATCTGACCCAATAAATTATTTATCTGATAAGATTTGTAATTCAGATAAGTTATTTCTAACTTACTATGCTTATTTGAATGATTATTATGTAGTTTTAAAAAAATAATAATTTAATCATAATAGGAAGAAAATCACTTAACATTTAAAAACAAATTAATTGTAACGTAGTTAATAAAAATAGTATTTTATAATACATTTATTAAAATATCATTATATATTTTAAGAAACCATTTATTTAGACGTAATTAGAATGCTACTGTATAGACCGAAATATTATTAATTATAACATTATGCAAATTGCATATTTAAAAATATATATGCAATTATAAAACTAATTAATTCATTATATCAGTAAAAATAATAATTGTTACTTAATAAAAAAGAACTAATAATTTGACCTAATGAATTATTAATGTGATAAGGTAATTTCTAATTTATTATGATTATTTGAATGATCATTATATAATATTAAATATTATAATAATTTAATCTTAATTATAAGTAAACTAGTATACATTTAAAAAAATAACTGATTGTAGCAGAATTTTTAAACTATTATTCTGTATTGCATTTATTAAAATAACATTATTAAGAAACCATTTATTTAGACGCAATTATTAGAATGTTACTGTATACATTGAAATATTATTAACTATCACATAATGCATACTGTGTTTTTAAAAATATATTGTAGTATATTAAAATATTATTGTACATTTAAATTTAATCATAATTATTAGAATGTTATCAATTTTGGTCACGATAATTGACTAATCAGATTTATTATAAAATTCTTATGAAAATGTAGATAGTTTTAGAGGAATTCGGCACGTACATGTAATTCCAAATAACCTTATCGAAAAAAATTAATCCACTCTTGAGGATTAAATGCCAAAACAAACATCATATGATGACATTTGGAGGAAATCCTTGAAAATTTTCCTCCATTTGCGGAACAGCAATGAACCTCTAATTCAATTGGGGCTGTAATTCAGTATTTGAGCTTTCTGTATATAGGAACAAACCTGGATAGTCTTAGTGAAAATGATGTGGCTTCAACCAATATGTATTGTCGATAATAATTGGGGGTAGATGATATGCTAGACCATGATGTATGATGATATATTTTTTAGAATATAAATTTTCAATTTAACCATATTCTGGTAGTTTTGGCGTTTTTTTTCTTTTTTTTTTTTTCTGCATGCACCACATTTTCTACAATGTACTTATCTAACGTTTAGAATGCTTGCATGAAATGATTAAATAATAAACTTCAATATTAAGCATAATGACATACAAAAGCAACATACAAAATTTGACATCCACTATCTTAACTTTTCCTATCTAAAATATCCATATAAGAAACACCTTAAAATCTTCATATCGCAAGTCAGGTTTCTTTTTTTTTAAAAAAAAAAGGTATAAGGTTCTAGCATTTAAAATGGCCTCATCCCGAAGTAATAAAAAATGAGAAATTGCCTTCACTTGTCGCCTTATGTCAACAAGGGAGGGAAAAAGGCGGATAGGGTCGGCCTACTACGACCGGCTTATGAGGAGGCGCCCCTTAGCTTATTAGGATTGAGAATCAAAATATAACAATAAAAGAACATGGAAATTGCGTAACGATTTTAAATATGGTCTGGTTCTGATTTCTTCATACCGCAATAGCAGCGGTTCCAAAATGGTGTTCTGCGGAACCCTAGTGTTCCGTGGAAGGGTCCCAAGGGTTCCGAGAGTTATGAAATTGTTCAATTAGTTGTAATTTTTGAAACTTGCAATTAAATTTATATTAGATTAATAATCCGAGAGTTATGAAATTTTTTAATTCGTTATGATTTTCGAAACCTGTAATTAAATTTGTATCAGATTAAATATCCATTACTTAATATTTCCGTTATTTTTATGAAATTATTTAATCGAAATGCTTTAAGAAATAAGTTTCAAAACAATATTTTTTTCTAATATTTAATGAATGGATTATTAATATTATATATGGATTTATAATTATTTCGCATCCATTAAAATTAACCAAATTTTGCAAAGAAGTATGTTTCTCTGATAATCATTTTCAACGTTTATTTTCTTCTTTTTCCGTTTTAATTTTAATGAAAACCCTATTTCAGTTCATTCATTTTCAATTTATGCATAAACTGAAATCAAATTAAGTACTAGATAAGATGCCGCTCCAGATCTGTGAATTCAACAATCACACATGAAATCCAATTTTAAAACTGATATTCATAAAATGACATGATTAAAAAAAATTTCATTCTCAATCCATTCCCTAGATATTTTTAAAATAATTAGTAAAATTTCGATCATTACTTATTTTAAAAATAACTAATAGTCTTTCGTTAATTAATATGTTTACAAATGCTAATAAAACTTATTCATTAAAACTCTGGGTTCCACCAAAAGGAAGTCGATCATTAAGGGTTCCGATGCCGAAAAAAATGGGAACCGCTGCTCTGTTGATTTCTAATTATAGTTTTTTTGATAAGGAGGAGAAAGGTCCACTTTTCATTTCATAATATTTAAAATGAAGTTAATTGAATTATTTTAGTGAGATAATTTTCAATATAATAATAACATTTAAAATAACATTGTAAAATAACTTAACATTTAAAATAACATTGTAAAATAGCATAACATTTAAAATAACATTGTAAAATAACATAACATTTAACATATCATTGTAAACTAACATAACATTTAAAATAACATTGTAAAATAATATAACATTCAAAATATTAAATTTTCTAATACATGTTTAAATGATATGCTACGTAATGTCTGCATAAAACATCAGGATTAATTGCCTATATTTTCTACTCGAGGTTTATTTCTTAATTATAAAAAACACAAATTTTTTCCAACGTTTTTAAAATCATGTTTGAATCTTTATCTGTATATTCACGATAAAAGTTCATTAATCGATCTAGTGTTACGATGTAGCATTTACTGTGGTATCTACTGGACAAGGTCTGTTTTAACTCTGTATCAATTTAATTACTGATATCAATATTGTAATAAATGAGTAAGAAATGCATGCAAAAATAGAGAAATAAATTTATAATAATCCATTAAAAATTTCACATCTTGGTGGAGATAATTAATTTATGACAAAAAAAAATGGGATTGACTAAAATTGTTGTTACTATTTTGTATTATTTACTGTTTACTATTACTTTTCGCTATTATTATTTGTTACCCCTCTTTTATTATTGGTTCTTACGCTATTACTATTTATTTAATTTTTCACTTATTTACTTACAGCTAAGTTGTAGAAATTTATCTGTGGTAATTAAAGTAAGATTATTAATATTATACTATTAACAGTCAGTTGCAAATAAAAAAAAGCCTGCTTTCAAAAATTAAAATAAGCCACAACGAAGAAAGAAATATCCGATGACAACATATACTGCACAAACTTTACAATTACGCTTCAGATGAGTTAAAACCTCAGTACCCTAAATTCTCAGCAACAAAAAATGTTTCTGTATCTTAAAAACTTCATCTTGAATACATTAGCGAACAATTTTTTATTTATTTATTTTTTCATTTGTTTATTTTTATTTATTTATTAATTTTTTATTTCCCGTTGCATCAGATTTGCTTTAAGATACTTTCCTATCATTGATTTCAAGTCTGCAGTCGGTCTCTCTCTCTGATTTATTATTTTTAGTCTATTTTTTGTCGAAATGTACAAGTTTAAAAATGCTAGGGGGTCGTATAAATGTTGCAACAGGCTTGACTTCTAGGGGATTTAGGGCACACCATAGGGATTAAAATTGAATGAACCCATGCTCTAAAATATTGTCTTTACTCCGCTAGATTTAGTAAATGTGCAAAATTGGCGGAAAAAATCTATTAAAAATAATAAATAATAAATAAGAGTAAAACTAAATAATAAATCTACTAAAATAATAAATAAGACTGAATCAAATGGAATTTAAAACATCCGAAAGATTTGAGAATATAGTTGTAAAATCGGTAAATGATTAAAAATGATAAATAACTATCAAAAATGTGACTTATGTCAAAGTTAAAAAATATATACATAGTTTTAAAATATATTACTATATTATAAAATATGAATATATTACTATATTATAAAAAATATATTACTTCAATCGAAGAATTAAGATTAAAACAAATAAAAATTTAGAAAGTGGTCGTAGAATTAGTAAATGTAAAAAATTGGCAAAAAAATCTATTAAAAATACTAAATACTAAATGATAAATAAGAGTTAAATAATGAATCTTCTAAAATAATAAATGAGACTAAATCAAATAGAATTTGAAACATCCGAAAGGTTTGAAAGTATAGTTGTAAATTTGGTATATTTTTAAAACTATCCAAAATATGTAAAGAATGTAATATGTAGATAACTATCAAAAATAGCCTCCATTAAAGTTTAAAAAAGTATATATAGTTTAAAAATATATATTACTATGTTATAAAATATTAATATATTAATATATTATAAAAAATATATTACTTCAATCAAAGAATTAACATTAAAACAAATAAAAATTTAGAAAGTGGTCGTAGAATTAGTAAATGTTAAAAATTAGCAAAATAAAATCTATTAAAAATAATAAATAATAAATAAGAATCAAAATAAATAATGAATCCAATAAAATAATAAATAAGACTGAATCAAATAAAATTTAAAGCATCGGAAAGGTTTGAAAGTACAGTTGTAAACTTGGTATATGTTTAAAAATGATAACTATCAAAAATAACTTCCATCAAAGTTTACGAAAGTATATATTGTTTTATTTTATTAAAGTAGTGTTCAAAGTTAAAGATTAGAGCAAGGTCAGTGATTTAGTTTCAGTTCAGAAACTCTGTAATACGCCATAAAAAGAAAGATCTCTCAACTTCTCTTCATTAATTGCGCGAAACCCATTTAGCCTTAAGTACACTCTCTTCAAGCATTTATTATAGAGTCTCCAGTATTGCTTATCGCTTTGGCCATCAAGCAAGAAAAATCGAAAGAGGGCAGAAATCTTTCTACAAAAAGCAGATAAACTCAGATCTAACCCCGTCATATTCTCATAAAAATCTATTGAAGACCATAAAAAAAGATATCTTTTTAGTTCACTTTTTATTGTCTCTCAAAATATCTGCCAAATAATATAGAAAGAAAAAGAAAAAGATTCTTTATTCTTTGATTCAATTTTCAGTGCAGCAGGAATTTACTGTGCCTAAAAAAGAAAAGAATTACGCCATTGAAAATAATAAGAATAAGAAAAAATCGATATTTCAGAGAGATCTTCATCGGAAAAACGATTAACCCTCTTGTCTAAGTTGAGGAAGGTATGTAACAGATTAATCGATATTCGATATCGGAACCACAAATCCGTCAAGTACAAAGCCAAATAATGTATCGCCAGTTTAACAGCCAAGGACGATGTTAGGGCAAATAGTTTAGTAAGTTTCCATGTTATAAAAGAAGTTACTTTTCGTGTACTTAATAATTCTTTCATCCGGAGTAAGTTAAAGTTTTTAAGCGACTTAGAAATGGAAGTGAATACTACTTATGCATTCCTTAATGAGTAAACTTCTTAATAACTATTCCTTTAACGAAAGAAATAATGCTTCAATGATGAATTATAACTTCCATTATAATTTCACATTAACTATTCCTTTAACGAAAGAAATAATGCTTCAATGATGAATTATACTTCTATTATAACTTCATATTTACTATTCCTTTAACGAAAGAAATAATGCTTCAATGATGAATTATAACTTCTATTATAACTTCATATTAATTATTCCTTTTACAAAAGAAATAATGCTTCAATGATGAATTATAACTTCTATTATAACTTCATATTAACTATTCATTTAACGAAAGAAATAATGCTTCAATGATGAATTATACTTCTATTATAACTTCATATTTACTATTCCTTTAACGAAAGAAATAATGCTTCAATGATGAATTATACTTCTATTATAACTTCATATTAATTATTCCTTTTACAAAAGAAATAATGCTTCAATGATGAATTATACTTCTATTATAGCTTCATATTTACTATTCCTTTAACGAAAGAAATAATGCTTCAATGATGAATTATAACTTCTATTATAACTTCATATTAACTATTCCTTTAACGAAAGAAATAATGCTTCAATGATGAATTATACTTCTATTATAACTTCATATTTACTATTCCTTTAACAAAAGAAATAATGCTTCAATGATAAATTATACTTCTATTATAACTTCATATTAATTATTCCTTTTACAAAAGAAATAATGCTTCAATGATGAATTATAACTTCTATTATAACTTCATATTAACTATTCATTTAACGAAAGAAATAATGCTTCAATGATGAATTATACTTCTATTATAGCTTCATATTAACTATTCCTTTTACGAAAGAAATAATGCTTCAATGATGAGTTATAACTTCTATTATAACTTCATATTAACTATTCCTTTAACGAAAGAAATAATGCTTCAATGATGAATTATACTTCTAGTATAACATCATATTAACTATTCCTTTAACGAAAGAAATAATGCTTCAATGATGAATTATACTTCTATTATAGCTTCATATTAACTATTCCTTTAACGAAAGAAATAATGCTTCAATGATGAATTATACTTCTATTATAACTTCATATTAACTATTCCTTTAACGAAAGAAATAATGCTTCAATGATGAGTTATACTTTTATTATAACTTCATATTAACTATTCCTTTAACGAAAGAAATAATGCTTCAATGATGAGTTATGCTTCTATTATAACTTCATATTAACTATTCCTTTAACGAAAGAAATAATGCTTCAATGATGAATTATACTTCTATTATAACTTCATATTAACTATTCCTTTAACGAAAGAAATAATGCTTCAATGATGAGTTATACTTTTATTATAACTTCATATTAACTATTCCTTTAACGAAAGAAATAATGCTTCAATGATGAGTTATACTTTTATTATAACTTCATATTAACTATTCCTTTAACGAAAGAAATAATGCTTCAATGATGAGTTATACTTTTATTATAACTTCATATTAACTATTCCTTTAACGAAAGAAATAATGCTTCAATGATGAGTTATGCTTCTATTATAACTTCATATTAACTATTCCTTTAACGAAAGAAATAATGCTTCAATGATGAATTATACTTCTATTATAACTTCATATTAACTATTCCTTTAACGAAAGAAATAATGCTTCAATGATGAGTTATACTTTTATTATAACTTCATATTAACTATTCCTTTAACGAAAGAAATAATGCTTCAATGATGAGTTATACTTTTATTATAACTTCATATTAACTATTCCTTTAACGAAAGAAATAATGCTTCAATGATGAGTTATACTTTTATTATAACTTCATATTAACTATTCCTTTAACGAAAGAAATAATGCTTCAATGATGAGTTATGCTTCTATTATAACTTCATATTAACTATTCCTTTAACGAAAGAAATAATGCTTCAATGATGAATTATACTTCTATTATAACTTCATATTAACTATTCCTTTAACGAAAGAAATAATGCTTCAATGATGAGTTATACTTTTATTATAACTTCATATTAACTATTCCTTTAACGAAAGAAATAATGCTTCAATGATGAGTTATGCTTCTATTATAACTTCATATTAACTATTCCTTTAACGAAAGAAATAATGCTTCAATGATGAGTTATACTTCTATTATAACTTCATATTAATTATTCCTTTTACAAAAGAAATAATGCTTCAATGGTGAATTATACTTCTATTATAACTTCATATTAACTATTCCTTTAATAAAAGAAATAATGCTTCACTAGTGAATTGTACTTCTATTATAACTTCATGTTAACTATTCCTTTAACAAAAGAAATAATGCTTCAATAGTGAATTATACTTCTATTATAACTTCATATTAACTATTCCTTTAACGAAAGAAATAATGCTTCAATGATGAGTTATACTTCTATTATAACATCATATTAACTATTCCTTTAACGAAAGAAATAATGCTTCAATGATGAGTTATACTTCTATTATAACTTCATATTAATTATTCCTTTGACTAAAGAAATAATGCTTCACTAGTGAATTGTACTTCTATTATAACTTCATGTTAACTATTCCTTTAACAAAAGAAATAATGCTTCAATAGTGAATTATACTTCTATTATAACTTCATATTAACTATTCCTTTAACGAAAGAAATAATGCTTCAATGATGAGTTATACTTCTATTATAACATCATATTAACTATTCCTTTAACGAAAGAAATAATGCTTCAATGATGAATTATACTTCTATTATAACTTGATATTAACTATTCCTTTGACTAAAGAAATAATGCTTCAATGATGAATTATACTTCTATTATAACTTGATATTAACTATTCCTTTGACTAAAGAAATAATGCTTCAATGATGAATTATACTTCTATTATAACTTTACATTAACTATTCCTTTTACGAAAAAAAAGCAATGCTTCAATGATGAATTACACTTTTACTATAACTTCATTGTAATTATTCATTTTACTAACTAAACAATGTTTGGTGAGAGAATCTACTTCATCTACAAATTTTTCTTATCGATTGTTGGCTCAACAAAATGAACAGTCTTGATTCCTGATTGAAGTTAAGATAACTTCAAGATTTAGCAGGAGCATGAAGTAATCATCTGTAGGGAGAAAAAATATTAAAAAAAAAAAAAAATGTGGAAGGAAAAGGTGAGATACAGTAAAAAAAAGAGGAGTTAAAATAGGAACATTACGCACACTTGAAATGTTTTAGCAATCTAACTCAGTGATCAACAAACTGTTTTTTTTTTATGAATCTACTGATGCATATACTGCCATTTCCTCATGACTTGGATGCATTTTAATCTAGCCAGACCCTTTAATGCCCATCGTCATCAAAGTTCTCAAACATGAAATTACATGTTTTTTTCCCAAGAAGGAAGTCTCTGCACAGTTATATGTTTGCGATAATGGTGCTACTATTTCCTGTTGATAAGTCCGCTTCTGGATTGGAATTAAAAGCGGGATTTTGAAAAAGTTTGAGTCGGTTTGCGATCATTTGAACCCAGGATGAATCTGATGGTATTTGGCATTTTTTTTCTTCTTAACCTTAATAACTCTTTTCAATGATGATTCAGTTTGTTGGGCCGAATCATGCAACAACTTTTTTCAATAAGTTCATAGGTATTTAAAAAACATATGTTGTGAATTTAGAAACTTTTTTTTTACTGTAAATTGTTTTTGCAGTTGATTGGATACTAGGGAAAACAATTTTATTTGAGAGTTTTGCCAAGTGTTGCCGTTTCTTCTATATCAAACGATAACACTACTTTAACTTCACAGCACATGAGCAAACATTGCCTCATAACTCGCAGTGTCGCTAAGTGGTGAAAGCTGTGGTTAGCATGGCTGCTAATGTGAGACGAACCTTATGGAAAATCTCTCCTTAGCTACACTATTGCTATATTTTAGAAAATTCATTTTAACGTTGGATGTATTGGCATCTTGAATCATATTTGCTTTAACCTTAATTAGGTTTATAATTAAACCATATCTGTCTTCAATTTGATCCGTAATATCGTGTAATTAAGTTTAAGATTTAAAATAGTCTTTTTTTTTTAAATTTTTTTTTTTCTTTCTTAAACTGAGCACTATTTTAAGGTCACAGCAAAATTGGACACTTGGCATTTTGAACAGTGTAATATTCTATTTTTAAAACTTTTATCATTAAGTAACAATTGTCCATATCTGTTGTGTTAAGTTTTGTCCAATTCCAGCTGGTACCTTTTATGATATTATGAAAGATGCCAGTATAAGAAAAGGCAAAGAGTGTTTTGAAATTGAGTTTTTTTATTTACTTTTAGAGAGTTTTTTTATTTACTTTTATAATCTTTTAACATTTGAGGTAATACTTCATTATTTGGGATTATGAAAGTATGCAAAAATAAAGAATCATCCATTGATTTGAATAATTTTTATCTAGGGGGAAAATTCTCACCAAATTCTTGTTTTCTTTTTCTATCTTTTTTTTTAAATTGATATATTTTTTTAAATATTTAAGATGTATGCTCATTAAGTTCCCTCAAATTCAAGTTACTTAATATCTCTCCATATATAATAAAAATAAAGTGGTCTCATATAGTAGTACCATTTTGTAGACGTTTTTATTGGCTGAAAAATCAAGTGATAAGTTCCAGTTTTTCCTCACTGACTTCCATTATTTTTGGTTGTCATCAGCATAAAATTAAAGAAGCCATTAAGATATTGCTTTCGTATAAAATATTTTTGTATCGACATTTTAAAGGTATTTACCTGTAATCATTAATTTTCGTATTCTACTCTGCACTATTAAGCTTTTAATTTTGATTTTCTTTTTTCATAAATTAAGAGTTTAAAATTAAATGAGTTTCTCTATTATAAAGTAATTCTACCTTATAACGCTACATTTTAACATAAACTTATTACAATTAGTAGATTTTTGACAAATGTAATTACATTGAATGCAAATACACATGCTATTCTGCTATCATAAATATTTGTAAAAGAGATTCATGAAATGATTTAAAATTTAATGATAAGTTTCATGCACAATGTGATGACGCCTGCTCAAATGATGTTTAATATATCAGCCTGTTTGGCAAGAAGAAATATTAAATGGCTTTCGAGAATTCACCAAATTTACTTTAACAATAAACTTTAAATTTTAAAACATAATTTATTAATAAAATATTTATGTTCACTAATATATCTTAAAATAATCCTAAGGGGAGTGTTTGGAGGTAGAATATGCAAGCAAGGCAAGCACAGTTTTTTTAGTACACATGTCTGAGAATAGTTTCAGTTTTCGTAGAAAAAACCGTTTTGTGCCAACAATATAAAAATTCTAGACAAAATAATTTATTTATTATTAGGGGGTTGGTGTGCGATAGCGAGGGTAGTAGGGGACGGAGCCCACTAATGTAGCATTAAATTAAAGATATGCTTAGATTTTAGTGAATGCTCCAACTGTGGCTTTTTTTATATTTTTCTGGGCTGAAAAGCTTCGAAAAACGCACTTAACGGTAAGCTTTTTTTAAACGTAATTTTAAGTTTAATTTGCATTTAAAAGCTACTACATTAATGCTACATAACCTTATAAATAATATTTCAGAAGGATTATAAATTAATTTATTCCTATGGTTTTTAAATATTTTGTATTGTAGTAATGAAGACATTTCAATTATTCCACTAGTTTAAAAAGAATCAAAATTTCAGTCGAATATCTTTTGCATTCAAAATCAAAATATTATGCTATATTTTTCCTTCTTGTCATTTTCTAGAATCCAAATTAGACTTGTTCAGCAATTTAATTGATAGCTATTTATAATTAATTAACCTACCTTTTCTTTTTTTTAATGATTAGATGGGTACAGAAGTTATTGCATACAAATAATGTTTTATCAATATTCTCTTACATTGAGAAAAATCTATAAAAATACGTGGTATTTTGCTTTACAATATGTTTTACAATATTTTGTTATACAATATTTGTTTATTTATGTTTCATAAAATTCCGGATCAAATTACGTTAAAAAGCACAGGCACTTACTGTGCCGATACTTTCTCAGGCACTTACTGTGTCGTGAAATCTATTTTTAACGTAAAATTTTACGGAACACAAAGTTTGTTATACCTAATTTTCAAAAATAAGAGTGTTTACCATAAAATAACTGAATCACTGTATTTAAATAAAGATTGCTGAAAAAATTAAGGTGTAAAACTTTAGAGGAAATATGAATTTTACGGATGATTCCGTGCATTTAGAGGGCTTAGTGCATTTTACCATCATTTTATCCGGGATTTTTTTACAGCTGATTACGTTAAGATCTGATCACTAGATCAAAAGTTATTCGGAGTGCTCCCCTTTTATTTATTTATTTATTTATTTGCTCTCTGTTCATAATATTTAGCGATCATGTATTTGTTAACAATTAAAATAAATGAATCATAATCATTCTAACTCTTATATTTAAATTTTCTAGAAAATCAAATGATTTTCTTCAGCTACTTTTTATGAAAATTACTTTTTTTTAAATATTACGAACTATTTTCTTTCTTTAGTTCTCAATGAAATATATTTGTACTTAGTAGCTAAGTAGTTTTAATTATGCTTTTCAGTTTTATTTTTATCTATTGCAATACAGACATTTAAGAGTTTTAAAAAAAATTGCGTTTAATGAAAATTACTTGTTTTAGAAACCTTACGAACAATAAATATTTCAAATTTTATTTTTGTGCAGTTCAAATAATACATCGATCTGAGATTTATATTTGTTTTCATTAATTATTATGCGTATTCATGATAGTGTAAAAGTATTCTAAATAATACGTTTGCTGAAACTTAATAGTTTAAATCCTCACAAAAGTGCTAAATTGAAACTGCGCAGCCTGACGAAATTATTTAAAGACACCGCAAGGATTAGTTGCGCAAGGATATGTTAGTTGCACTCACAAATCCACTCATATGTAGGGTTAGATGTTACCTAAAAGAACCATATAAAACGTCTAAGTTAAGAGACTCCGAATGATTTAAACGCGACTAAAAATCCATCAAACTGGCCGTAATAATACAGCACCTGCGATCGTAAATTTTTTTCTCAGATAGGGTAAAAAAGGAAAATCATATGAAAAGTATCAACTGACTCTTATTTGAAAAACAAGGAACTTAAGCTCACAGCAGAGATCTTTTCAGAAATACTTAACTTTTCTGAGCAGAATGAATGAATAAGAATATTCTGCCATCATCGCCTATGGAGCATACTTCCGAATCTTCCAATGAAATCATACATACTTAATCAGGATATGTTATTTAAATGAAAAAAAAATGTAATAAGAAACTGAAGAATACTGATTGATATCTAAAGTTAATATGATTAAATTAAATTTATCTTTGATTATTTTTACTCTACGTTTGTTCTGACTGATAGAAATAATTATTCCTAAACTTTTGACAACGCTTTCTCACCCTTATATGTAGGGGAGAGGGGGGCACATGTGAACAAATGTTTTTATTTCTTCATTTTTCAAAAAATATCATCAATTTTTCATAGTAAAGAAGTCCATATGTTCAAATAGTCTTTTCTTTGTCTTCTGGAATTTTTTGAGATTTTTCAATAAAATATATCTTTACTTTATAATATTTTAGAAAAATGACTTCAATTGTTCACATGTGCCCCTATTGAGGGCACATATGAACAATATTAAAAACACAAAGCAATCATCATATTTCAAAGAAAAAAAAATGTTTAATATAACAGATATAGATACGCATTATACTAAAGGGGTTGTAGCGTACTATGGGAATTTAAATTGTACAACAGTACTTTCAATAAGAAAATAATTTTTCAGCTGTACAATAATTTTTCTGTTATTGCGTTTTTCGCAACTTCATGTTCCACGGGAGTTGTAATGGGCCTTTTTCTTTTTTCACTAATACTCTTTCATTCTTTTTTTTTTCATTTTTTCTATCTTTTCATTTGTAGCTTTAGCAATTCTATTTTCTCAGGTGTATCAGTTAATATGCGTGATGCGCGATCAACCATTTAATAAAAAAAAATTTTTAAAAGGAAAAATTAATAAATTAATTATGGAAAATTAAATAATAATAATTTTAAATGCATACATATTTTTTAAACTTTTAATATCATGAGGATAATAATCTTAATACTATGTAGGGGCACTTGTGAACTGTTCACATCTGCCCCAGATGTTTTGTTCACAAGTGCTCCATCATCCTTCTTAAACCTAACTTGAAAAGTAAAGAATTTTTAATTGAGTAAAGGAAAAGAATAATCGTCATAAACTTACCTGAATGTTCATATAATGGACTGCAATAGTTAATTTTAGTTTATTAGTTGATTTATATTATGCTTTCACTTGAAGAAGCGAGTGATTATAATATATACAACACCAGCTGATACAAAGAAATTGTCAGAATAGAACAACAAAATGCCTCATTGTTCTAAAAGTTTTTCAGAGAGGTAGGACTAGTACTGCCATCAATTGAAAATTTTTCGAGATTTTTTATTTCAAATCATATTGGTAAAACATACCATGTTCACATGTGCCCCCTGTTCACATGTGCCCCCCTCTCCCCCATATGGAATTGAGGTTCAGATCATATAGGGTTTTATGTCTTCGTTTTTTAAAATGATTCTAATATTGCACACGTTAAAGGCAATTTATTTTTAACTTAATATTATTATTATTGAGGAAAATGCATGCGTGATACATTATTTTTCGTGAATATTTTGTGGGTATAAAATTTTAAGCCTAATTTTAGTTCGTGAAAATTCGTATTTCAACCGTTGAATTGTTATTTAATGCTCTGGGTTTTCTAACTTAAGGGGTTTTAGAATGAAATTGCTGAAAAAAAGTCTAATGTTGGAGGTTTACATGGTTTTATTCTCCCATTAACACGAAAATGTATTTATTTTACACAGAAAGTTTTTATTAGGACAAGTTGCCTCTGTACTAAACTATAGAGTTTTCTCAACTTCTTTGTGCTTTCATTACTGATTTTCGTTAGGGTTTTTACAGATTATTCCTTAATCGCTTTTTCATTGAGAATTTCTTAAAAAAAAAAAAAAAACATGTTCCATCTTAGATGTTTTCACGGTTTTCTCCCTCAGTAATACAAAAATGGATATATTTCACACAAAACGTTTTTTTTTTATGGCATGTTTGCTTCTATATTAAACTCTAGAGCTTTTTCACCTATTTTTGTTAGCATTTTTTAGTACTTTTTTTCGGAATGTTCCTTTAGTCGATTTTTTTTTTAAAAATTGAAAGAAAAGAAACGCGTTTTTTGATTTACACTACAAACAATTTCGGCCCAAATTACGGAATAAATAGCTATCTTTGGGCGGATTATCCGTAAAATCCATTTCTATCGTTAAATACTATACCATAATTTTTACAGCAATATTTATTTAATTAAAGTGATTCAGTGATTTTACGGTAATTATTACTGTAAAAATTACGATATGTCAGATTTTTTGTTCCTCAACATGTTCTGGTAAAAATGGATTTTACGGTAAAAAGTACTGGCAGTTTTTACGGAAATTTGATTCGGAATTTATTACAGTGTATTAGATGTTTGTTATTTTTAATTATTCATTTATTTTCTTCGATTAACTGAAGAAGCGCCATAAAAAGAGAAGGATATTGAATATATCTTTCTTCAATGAAAGAGTACATTATTCACAGAGGGTCGCGCATTCAAGTGTACAGTTACCTCATTACATGCCATTCAGAACCGGAACGACCCTCTGAATTTCTCTGGAATCCGGTTAAGTGGTACCTGCTGCAGCGGCCCGGAAGAAAATGATGGAAAGGAGCTGACAGCAGACGATCCCCATCCCTTGGAAGTTAGTTTAACCCCCCAAGAGGTCAATTAGACGTAGCCTTTTCCCTGCCCAACTCCGCCGTCTAGAGCCTTGTCTCCACGTTTTTGTGTGGGTTTGGGAACTAAATTTATAACTTTGGTGGGCTCTAGACGCTACCCCGTTTTGTCTAGGAAAATGGCCGTATTGGAAATATTCTTCAAAAAATTACTGTAATATATTAAAATTTTTTATTGGTAACAGTAGTAGATGTTTCTTAAAAAAAATTTCTTTTAAACAAATTAAAATCCTTATCAGATTAGTTTGATGATTTTTTTGCTTAAATATTTATTTTAATATGATCACAGAATTTCAGTTATAATAAGTTCAAAAAATTTCAGTTTTAATAAGTTCACATAATTTCAATTGTGTAAACCAATACTTTTGTTGAATACTAAATACTGAAAGACATTAATAGATTATTGCCATGTCGTAGATAGTCTCTCTTTACCGTGGGATTTACAGAGTAAATATATAGCATTCATTACATGTAGGTAGAAAAAGATCGGAAACGTCAGGTATGCGGCCCTGCTTAACAAGGCTTTGTTGTAACAATTTCTCAATGGACAGTAGCATAAATAAGTATTAATTATAATTCCGTTAAATTACACTAAACTGAGTGCAAAATTTCAGTTTTAGAGATTTTGTCGTAAAAAATTAATTAAAAAATTGGCATCAAAAAGGGTAAATAATGTTTAGGTTTCATGCTTTGCTTCTACTATCCTCGAGAAACATGTAAAAACATATAAGTAAAGTTAAATCTATTATCATCCTATGATCAAGGCACTGTTTAAACGAAATCAAAAACTTGAACAAACATTTTAGCAAAATTTGTCGATTTTAATTTAAAAAAAAGAGTTTAGTTCAATATTTTTTTAAAAATATATTTCGAAGACCCTTTTAAATATCAGGATCTTAAAAGCAAGTTTTCTATTCGTCCCAGCGTTATTAGGGTTACTAGTAGGTATATCACCAATTGGCATTGGTCAATAAGCTCGGAATACAGTTTGGTCAATGAAGATGAAAAATTCAAAAAAAAAAAAAAAAAAAAAAAATGAAGAAGAAGACAAATGCCGTTATATTAGAGCATTTTCCATATTTCCTAGCGTTCATAATTTCAGTGACTATATTAATTTAATCAGGAGATGAATTGTTAGTTATTAATATGATAGCTGTATCAACAGTTAGTTATACAAGAATAAAATATTTAAATTTTAAATTCTCTAAATAAGCTTTATTTTATTCTCTAACTTAAAACTCACTGATCTGAAAATTAAATCAAAAACCAAACATGCCCACGATTCAAAACATAACGGCTTTATCTAACTTCCCTTTCTCTATAAATAATAATTAAAAATATGTTGAAATACTCTTGTTTTCTATTTTATATGGTTATTTGCCTGGAAAGGATATATAAAAGATATTTCTATAATAATTGGTCGTAATTTTAATAAATGTTATTCCAGAGCTTCTCCCCCAAATTTATAGTTCCTAATTAATCACGTTTTACTTTTAGGGACTGATAATTCATTCGATAATGCGAAATAATTTAATACCGTTGATCTTTTAAATGAAAGAATTTTTTTCACACGCTGATTATTCCAAGTAAAATTAATGATTTATATCTATAGTGGAAAAGGAACAAAAAATATTAACGATGTTGCATGCATTCACGAAAAAAAAAGTTCAGTTCAACAGTATGGTGAAAAAAAAATGCATGTTTAATTAAAAATCTTCGCAAATAAAAGGCTATTCATACCGTTATAAAATATCGATTAATCTTCCTCAAAGTTCCATTGTGGAAGAAATCCGACTCATCCGCTGCCTTTTCATTGTTGTGATCTTTTCTCTTCACTAATAATCTGTCTCTATTCTTCTTATACTGCTTCGTTAAAAAGTCGTCTGCGATTCAATAGAAACGAAGTGCAGTGAAGAGACTAGAAAAAAAAAATAATGCTGAGATTCATGTGAATAGAACTTCTTTCAATGAAGAGAATGCGGCAAAAGTCACAAATTAAAGAACATCTATTATTAAATGAAGAAAAAAATTATACTCATTTGTATATGCATGTAGAAATAAAGAAAAAAGGCATATGCAGTTTTTTAATAAATGATTAGATATACAGAAACATTTTAGATTCATAATTTTTTAGCTGAATACTGGAGGTAAAATAGGTATTGTGACTTTGACAGTGACGTGATTTGGTAAAGCAATGGGGGAAAAAAGAAGTTTACAAATGTAAATTTTAAGGATGTAATTTATGTCAATTTACATTTAACAGTGAATAATGGAATAAATTTGCTTTTATTAATAAATGCTGATTATAACTAGACATTTTTGAGTGAAGTTTTCATATTATGGCAAAATTATGTACAGTTAGGAATTTTATGTACGTCATGCATTGTTTGATCACAATATTATTTTAAATATTTATGCAAATCATAGTCATTTAAATGCTTAACTAATTTGAACTAAATTCATTATAAAACTGCTTAAATGCACGAAAACATTATTGCGATCTGTTTATTAGGCATCTTGCATAAGAAAAAATAATGTCAAATAGAGAGGAAATATATAAATTTGTGTATACATGTTTAAAAGACAAAAAAAAAAATTGTTCATAATTTCTAATCAATAAAAATTTTCACGCCAAAATTTTTGATTCGCAATTCCTTCCGTGCAATTAGTTTGCAAATACGATAGTTTAATAAAAGTGATGGTTTCAATGACAACTGTGGAAACTGAAAATAATGAACAGTTAAATAATGGACTAAAAAATTAAGAAGCGAATGAATTTCATTTTTTGACTTTTTTAAATGTTCCGAAAAGCAGTTAAAATGAATTTTTATTGAAGTAAAACATTTCACTCCAAGCAAAAGAATGCAAGTTGTGCTAATATTGTTTCAACATATGGAAAAATGCATATTAGTGAATACAAAGTGAGAAATGTACTTCAAATTTAGATTAAAGTAAGGGAGAGAGGGGCTTGTGTGAATATTTCTAACAAATTTCTCAAAAATCCATATTAACTATAATTTACAACTCATTAAATTTTTTAACGTTAATTTCAACGATTTCCTGCATTTTTTTTATCTGGAATTACAAAATCGATTAGTTTTTCCTCTGTAATTTTTTTTTTTTACAGGTTGTTTTTGTCCTTACTATTTCTAATGCACGGGACTAGCGTGAACGAGATATAGTGGTCTAGATTGGACAAACTCGATATTTCAATAAATAGTCATTTATAACAACTCAAAAATTTATATATATAAAGCCAATATGAAATTAATTTCAATCCAAGCAGTTTATTCTGCAGAAGTTATATATGCAGAAGTTAATTTCAATTTATGGCAGAAAAAATATTGATATACATTAAGTCAATTCTTAGTGAGTCACTGTTGCCATAAGTTTCACTTTTTTTTTACGTCGATCTGAAATTATTGTGATTTAAGAAAGAAAAATAATTAAAGTTGCTAATTAGTAATAAAAATATATATTATAAAGTAAATAAAAAATACTTAATATAAAAATATCTATAATAATTAATAAAAAAATGTTATTAATAAAATATATATTATATTATAAATTAATAAAAAACAATCAATAAAAAATATACATTTCATTATAAATAAAAATAAATCCACTTAAAGCTTATCCACACTATACCCACCACCATGTTTCTTAACTAGCCCCATGAAGACATATGTTTGCTTATGCCTAATACCGATTAATTGAAAATATATGGAAGAAAAGTTAATATTAAAATAGATAAAATAAAAAGAAAAGTATCATTTATATCATATTATCCCTTTTAGTTGAAATTCTTAAAAATGAAACTTGATAATAAAAGAGCAAAAAAAATTTTTTTTTGAAAGTTATTTTTACACCTAAAAAATCTTCTTTACAAATTTTTACTAAAGTGTTCGCAAAGTACATATGAAGTGTGATTTAACAGCTACACCTGGAAGCGTGTAACAGTGCTGCCAATTTACTTTTTCGGAAAGAAATTTCACCAATAAATAAAAACTTTATTCAAGATGTCCACTTTAGGCCTGTGTCCACACTAGCTCAAAAATCCCCGATTACTTTAAATTCATGTTTTTTTTTATCTTACTTTTCGGAAAAAAGAAAAAAAATTTCAAATTTATTTTTTCTATTGCAAATCACTGAATTACTCATTAAAAATAAAATTTTGAATTTCATTTTAACCTAACTTAACAAATTATATTAGTTAAAAGAAAATTCTGCATGGTAATGCAGTTTAGTTGAACAAGAACATAAATACTAAAAAAACAGAAAATTTGTAACCATTACATGATAGTAAATTTGTTTATCTTTTCCCAAAATGTTTTGATTGGTTTTTAATTACCCTGAACAGCTACCAAATATAATTTTGTAGAAATTTATGACTTCATGTGTAAATATTTTTTTGCTCAACTAATTAGCATCAATCAAAAGCTTATTAATTATTTTTCTAATTAAGGCAAGGCAATAAAAAGGGGAAAAGTCTTCCTAATTATAAGATCTTGAATGCAAAGGAGAGATTAAAAGGGTAATTTAAATAGAGAGAAAAGGGAAAAATAAGTTTAAGATGCCTAGCATTCAAAGTGATCACCAGAAGACGCAGTTTTGATATTTTAGGATATAATTTTGTGTATAATTTTATGACAAATGCTTTTAACGCCTATTTCCTTAACTTTCAGTCTTGAATGTTTTCAGTTCTGTGACAAATGTAAATTTTTTTCTGTGCCAAATTTTCGAAAAATCCTTCATCCACATATTTCCTTAGTGTTTAAGTACTGAGTATATGTATATTTAATTGCCAATTAAATACTAGAATTTTAAATTCTACGCAATTTGCAAAAGATTTCTGTAAAGCGATTTACTACGCAAAAAATTATTTTTAAACTTGTTCCATAATAGAAAAAATGCAAGGAATTTTAAAAAAAACAAACAAAATTTTTATTTAATAATTCTATAAATGATGCAATTTCGGTCTCACTTTTAAATTTTCAGTTTTATTTATTCATTCACAAAAAACAAACATGCTAGAGTCCCTTTGCTGGTCAGCAAATTATTTTGACAGAATATTTTGCAAAATGTGCAAAATTTGATGCCAAAATTTAAAAATATATCAGGTAGAAAATGGAACGAAAATAGTGGTAGTAACGTAATGAAATAGCTTTCCATTGTCATTAAATTACGTTATTTAAAAAAAAAAAAAAAACTTTGCCATTTTTTATTAATGCGAACTCATTAAAAACATTAAAACGAAATCAGTATCGTGGAATTAAAAGTTCAAACGATTTTTGAGAATTTAATGTTTACAATAACAACAGCAGACGATAAAATAGCAAAGTAAGAATTAGCTTCATTAATTACAGAATTCTTGTACATCTTTGAAAGTGGATAGCAGCATATTTAAATAGGATTTGTAAACCAGTGAAGCATCACTATTTAGAGATTCATTACATTTTCCAACTGATAAAGTCACGAAGGGAACGTGACAATGAGAGATTTACGACATGCCGTCCGAATGATTAATTTCTTTCCCATTACGGACGATTTAGAATGGATTTTACAACCCTTTCACTTAAACCACGTGACCTAAGTATCTTAGCTTCACTTTTCAAGATAAAGGAACCCAGGAAGGTAGATAGCATAAGTTAAAAATGATGCATTGCTCTGAGATGATGGATTAGGTAACTTAACACTTCTGACTTCTTTTTTTGATTTCATAGTTGATTAAATATTTAATAGATTTACGAGAGGTCAAATTTACTTAAAATGAATGGAAGTGTTATCAATCAACTCTTGATCCGTTATTTTGCTTTGTATATTTTCAAAATCGTTCAAATATTTGGATTGTTAATCAGATGTTCTGTGAAAAAAAAAATGTGGTCAAAACTGCCAGAATATGGTAAAATTTACCGTGTGTCTGGTTCTACACCGAAAAGCTCGGTAAATTTTACCGAAGTGCTTTGTAAAGATTTCGGAGAAATTAGCAATAAAATATGGTTTTATAATATACGATAAAATTTGGTAAATCTGATAAAATTCGGTAATTTTAGCATGATATTTTAGAGCATGTCATAAAAACCACTTATTATTCGGTTAAGTTTATTTTAATTTTTGTTTTTTTAATAAATGTGTGATAATTCGAACTATAATTTTGAAGACCAGAGTTTCCGTTAAACCGTTGCAATAGTAATGGGAAATTTACCAAGTGTATGGTTTCAATACAGTATATTTTGATTTTTTTTTCTTTCTAAAAATTTCGTTACCACAGAGCATAGAGTACAAATGTAATCGGAATTATTTCTTTCCTTCCAAAAATGTCATCCCCGCAATACGGTAAAATGATCTGTTTTTTCACCGTTTTAATTCCCCCCCCCCTTTTTTTTTTGTTTTCCTTTTTAGGATTTATGGAAACTTCACACTTTTCACACCGTAGTTTTTAGATTTGACAGCAATAGTCAGGTTTGCAATCAAACTTTTTATTTGCACTAACGTTTCCCACTGTAACGTATTTTTCTAACACAAACAAATATTAAATAATAATTTTGCAGCCACTTAAAATAGGTGCTGCAAAGTGTCTCAATGTACAACATAATGTTTTATTTTGGGTTAGCTTTATTTAAACCAGTTTAATTCCACCAAAGAAATTTTTTAAGGTATTTAAAACATATAAACTTTTTTTTAATTAAGAAAGTACACATTTTTTATATTTTAGTTTAAACCTGATATCTAAAAACAGTCAATGCAAAGTAGCCGTGACTTGAACAAATGTGATCAAATTAGACATATAATTTCCTACTGTATATATTGCAGCGGGAATGGTGGACATTAATACCACGTTCTGCAATTTTTTTTTTTTTTTTTTAAATGGCGGGCACTGGGAACTTTTGTCCATTGGCCACAGAAAGTGCCAGAACTGCTAACTCTCTTTTCGTTACCCAGTGGTCACCTGTGGTGAAGCCACGGCGGTGGAGCAGCGTCGCCCACGTCACACTACCACAACCCGTTTATAGGGCGGGTCACATTCACACGTTCACACACAAAGGAGAAAGGACATAGAACACAGATAGAGAGAAAGAAACATCCTTGCCTTGCCCGGGATTCGAACCCAGAACCTTTCTGATGCAAGGACGGTTCCCCGTTCTACAAAAGTCATTTCCCCAACTTGAAAGTGCGAATATTATTATGCTGAGGACAAAGGAAGTTTGAGACTTTTTATAATTGTTTTAAACAAATAAAAGCTATTTAATGTAATGGTATTTCGGTAAAAGGTCCCTTCTCTCCTGACCGAACTCAACTATCGAAGAGGAGGAGACAGGGAGGGTAAATTCTACCCTCCCTGACTTTTAATCTTTCTTATTTAATTCCTTTTCATTTTTATTTAAATTTCCCAAATAAACTGATGATGGATATTTACTCTATTTTGCAGTATTTTTCAATACATATAAAAGACAATGTCACAACGCAATCACAGTTTGAGTTATAAAGTTTGCGGCACTTTAGATTCTCTATTATTTTTTCCGTCAAATTTATGCCAACACAATTCTGAAATCAACAGTTTTTGATAGATAGTTAAATAGTATACACTTACCTGTTTAAGTTTTGATAAGTATCTTTATTTGTATGTAATTAACGTTAAAAATTTCCTTAGCGTTGGTTTTCATTCGTTTAAACTGTGTTGCTATTTAAAACAAATTTCTTTAGTGCTCATAAAAAAATAAGCAATTTTAGTTTCACTTTGGCATCCCGTAATTTTTTTTTCTTGTGCTTCTAATTTATTTCAATTTTTTTTCTTTCTGTAAATCTTTTATTTCGTAATATACTACTGCAAATAAATAATTACAAGGCTTTTTTCTTAAAACTTTTTTTTTTATTGAAAAAGAAAAATATACAAAATTTGTTGTAAAAAAATTAAGTTGAAAAATTTGCTTCATTGAAAAAATTTCATAAATACATTAAGTATGTTTCTTACTAAGTGGTTGTCAACACAATATATCATACTATGTTTGTTTTAGGCCCGGCGGGGGTTCGCTTTTCCCTTCGCTCCATCAAATTGCTCCTTTCAGCTGGGGGGGGGGAGGAGGAGCTATAGTAGACAGAAGATGTTATATCATGTCATTCTATGGGGGTCATAAAATAACAGAAACTAGATTTTTACCTGTGGCACAAGGATTACAGGGGGGGATGCATCGAGCACAGGTGGATTTCTTTTAGCCCCATTCTAGTTTTTAACATACCAGTGATGAGTAATTTTTGCGTAATGTATTTTTTCCACGTATGTTGGGTTATAATGAAGCGAGAAAAGAATGCTCCAAATTTTTTTTTTTATTTTGCATTTATTGCAAATTTTTTGTGACATAAAAGATACTTTACTTTTTGATTATTTAGGGATATACGACCTTAAGACTGTTTATTAAAGGCACACTGTAAAAAAAATTTGGATCAAATTACAGTATCAAGTACCAGCACTATGCGGTTCATCACTTGTAAAGTCGTTCAATTTTTACAGTATAATATTATTCCGAAATGTAATTTTGACTGTAAAATTCATTTAATTAGAGTGATTCAATGATTTTACGCTGCTTTGTACTTGTATTTGGGCGTATCTAAATGGATAATTGTTCTTTATTCAGAAATATCGCATTAAATTATACTAAAAGATGTGTCTTGCGAGAGACTTTTGGTTTTTCCCATTAGTAGTTTTCTATTTTATTATTTGTGTACATATATATATATATATATATATATATATATATATATATATATATATATATATATATATATATATATATATATATATATATATATATATATATATATGTATGTATGTATGTATATATATATATATATATAGCACACTAAAAACAAAAAGGATAAAAAGAAAAAAGGGAAAAACGATGAAAATTAATTATAATAATTAATTAATTTCATTTACTGTGGATGAGCTGCAAGTATATACAAGTACATAGAACTCATAAAATAGGCTAATAAATATAGAGAGGACCTGGAAAAATTAAAGATTAATGAAAACATAAGTAGTGATATTACTAAAGTAAAATAAAATAAAGTAATTAAAAAAAATTTTTAAAAAATATATTTTGAAAAGCCGGGGAAAAAAATGAAAAGATATAATTTCTTCATCAGCTCGCACGATTATATCTGTAAAAAAGAGTGCTAGTTACGTTTTACCTATATTTGACCAATGCCCTCAATGCTAATTAAGAAAAGTGCACAAAATGTTAATATAAATAAGAAATACCACAGTTTTGAAAAGGGGACAAAACTTTCGTTAGCTAATTTTTTGACTTTTACAAAATTATTCCGATGTTGTCTAGTCTGGGCTCATTAAAATTTGTAAAAAATGGGAGATAATTTATTTATTTTAATTTTGCTTTAAGTAGAAAAATCTCGACAAATTTGTAACATTTAAATTAAATTTATATTTATATTTTTTTAATGTTTGAGCTGTTTTTTCGTTTTAAGATAGAAATTCTTTCCATCTAGAAGTACTATACAATTTAAAATTATGGTTTTGTTTTGAGTTTCAAACTTTTGAACAGTGGCTTTTTATTTTTCTTGTCGTAGCAGCCTCGGAAAACACTTTAAAAATTATCGCAAAATGTGTTGATAATGCTGCAAGTTAAAGAAAAATAATAGTATATAAAAATATTTAGGTACGAAAATTCTCATCTAAATATTTTTTTTAAGTATAATGCACTTTTACATTTTAAAACATTTATATTTTTCGATATTTTTTGTAAAACATTCATATATTTAAAATTTAAAAAAACATTTTATCTTGATATTTGACTTTTTTTTACTGTATCAAACTATTAAACACAATCAATTTAGCTGCTTATAATACTATTGAAAGTTAAAAGAAGTATGACTACCGTAAAATGTTAAGTCACTTGTGTCTTTTGTGAGCTTCTTAAGAAAGGAGTCAAAATTAAAATGTTACAGGTCTTATTAAACTCGAATATCTATCGGCAATTTAGTTCCAAAAGCGAAATCTGATAAACATAATTTGATTAATGTATCTCTCCATCAAGGAAAGTACTCTTTATTGTACCAAATCGTTCGTCTGTATATGTTAGCTACGTTTTATTTTACTTAGTAACTGATTTTGATCAGCCAACCAAATTTTGTGTGTACAACTATCAATGTTTCAACTACGTAGCCTTGTAATTTTGAACCCAAGCTAGAAGATAAGAGAAGTCCTGAATTTAGCATTAGTACAAACTATTCCTCATGTTGGACATTTTGATTTAACTATCCTGCTTTTGCACTACATGGAAAAGAAAAGCATTGAAACTTTCCACGATTAATATGGAAATATCGCAAGAGGTTATTAACCAATGATCCTACTATCACTGAGGATACTGTCATGTCATAACTGTGATTGTTGTGAAGAGGGAGCCGAAATCATATCGACCAGACAACGCTGGGATTCGAACCTGGGACACCACATTGGGAAGTGGGCACTCCATTCCGCGAGCCATCGCGGCCCATATGTTAACTACATTAGCATTATTTCTGATATTATAATTCATTCTAGATTTCTGCAATTCGGCATTGTAAAAGGGTACTTCTATAGAATGAAAATGATTGCTTGTATAGTTTAACTACATTACATTTTTAATGCTATTATAGTTTGTTCTACATTTCTGTGCTTCAGTATTGAGAATGGTTCTTTTTATCGAACCAAAATGGTTGTTTGTATATTTTAATTACTATACATTATTAACGCTATGATACTTTGTTTTACGCTTCTGTGATTCGGCATTAATGATGGTACCTTTTATAATAGAAACAATCACATTTTTCCTTCTAGAAAAACATTATTTATGCTCTTAGATTTTGTTATTAAACTTTGTTTAACATTGAGTGATTATTAAGCTTATGATATCATTAAAAATTTAAGATAGTGCTGTTCTGCAACTTTTCCTCTATTGCAAAGCGTCCAAAATCTTCAAAGTTTAGTTCGTTTCATTTTCAGTTATAGTTCGTTTAAATTATAATTCGTTCATATATACATGAACTGAACCTTTCGACAATCCAACAATCTTCTAAAATGTTTATAACCATAAGTGGCGTAGTTTTGATATATATTTGGAAGGGGTTTATCTCCTTGTGACATTATATATATATATATATATATATATATATATATATATATATATATATATATATATATATATATATATATATATATATATATATATATATATATATATATATATATGTGTGTATGTATATATATATATAAATGTTTAAATTACAATACATCAATAATAAAAATATTTCGGGGGTGTTGTCCCCCAAACCCTGCCAAAAGTACGCCACTGTATACCATATGTGTCTATCATAGTAATGTACATTAAAAGTGCAAGTTAAGAGACATTTTGAAAATTTTATAGCTGATTAGGAATCGAACTGAAATGAAATACTTTATTCCAAATTCGAACATTATTTCGCAGTTTGAGTTATCTCATAAAATAAATCTTCCAGTAGCGAAATAAAATAATAGCTTCATCTTATCATTCTACAAATGACCTTAAATGATGGTATAATACCCTTTTATCAAGTTATTACCCTTCTTTTGCAAATGGAATATACCTTCTGATTAGGAACGAGAAAAAAAAGAAGAGCTATTTTTGTTCTTTAAAAAAAAAAGAAAAAAAGAGAGAGAGAGAGAGATGTATTAGGATACTCCAAATGCAGCTCATATATGGATCAATCGCCTTGATACATTATTGATGAATTCCGAAACTTGCTCGGCGCGCATTATGAAATATGTAATAGGCGAAATATGATTATTAATCATAAATGCTTACTCACGCCAAATGATATTCGTTTTAAATTGTTCGATTGATAGAACAGGCAAGCCTTTGTCAATCTATTTATTTTTTTGTTACTGCAGAGGGCGTTACGGTGGATATTAAGCAGAAATGGAAACTGCATTATGAAATGATTTTGATGTATTCATTTAAGTGGTTTGATAGTCATCCATTTGAATTAGTTAAGCGAATTCTAAAAGCATAAGTTTTTCAGCTACTGTTTGCTCACGACTTTTATTATGAATGTTTCAAAAAATAAGCGATACTTCTATTTTGAATGTTATTGATTATGAAGATTTAGATTGAAATGTTGCTTTTTCATTATTATTTTCCAGATAAATACCTAGTTTTTGAACATAGGACATTTTCAGCTACTGTTTGATTATTAAAATCGGCAATTCTGATGAATGTTTAAAAAATTAAATGATATTTCCGTTTAGAATAGTATTGGTTAAGAAGATTTAGATCAAAAGATTACTTACTAATTATTATTTTCCAGATAAATACTTTTTTTTTAAGGAACAATAAGTTGTTCTTTTGTGAGTCGAATAAAATAACAACACGAATCTGGGAAATAAACAGGTAAAGAGTTCGTGAATAGTCCAGAGTTAATTAAAATCATGTTCGTAATGTGTTTATTATCAAGCGTATGATAATGAGCTAATATTAATATTTAATGTACCAATACTGTTCTCTTAATCTATACTTATAAATGTCTAATATAGCAGTAAAAAAAGGGACAGATTTTGTTTTTTCACAATTGGCAATTGCAATGTTTTAACTTTAACTTCAATCAGTGTTTAAAATAATCAGCTATCATTTTTAAGGAAATATGAGGAAGAAAATGCGAAAGAGGCAAAAAAAAAAAAAAAAAAAAGAAAAAAAAGAAAGAAAAGAAAAGGTCCCGGTAAAAATGACCGGAAAAAAGGCATTTCGAAAAAAGAAAAAAAAAAAGGTCCACGGAAAGAAGGGTCCTGGTTTTAAAAAGATACCTGTGTAGGGAAAAATATTTGAAACGAGAAAATGAGATTGAAGCACCTTTTCATTGTTAGGTTCGAAGTCCAGTTTCTGTTGTTGCACTGACTCAATGTGTACTTTTTCTAATTTTATGTTTCCTATTAATGACATTTATTTATTAAAAATTTATTCAAATTAAATAGAAAAATATTTACAAAAATATACACTTAAATAAATAAAATTTAGAAGTTAAACTTTATTACAAAAATTCTTACTTAAAAAAAAAATGAAAAATAGCATGTCTTTATAAAAAAAATCGTTTTAAATTGTTCTTCTCTTTATAAACAGCGAAAAAACGGCTTAAATGTCCGCTTTCTTTATCTCAATTAGCTAAGCTAAGTATCAACTCTTTCAACAATAAAACTTTTTAAAATAAAAAATCACATAACTTCCATTAAAAAAAAAACTTTAAAAAAAATTTTTTTTTTAAAAAAGAAATGTGAGATGTCCAACAGATTTTCTCAGTTGAGGTACCTTTTTTACTGGTACCTTTTTTCCAGGGACTTTTTATCGGACACTTCTTTCGAGGAACATTTTTCCCCTGGACCTATATTATTGTCTACCGAATAAGCCGCACCCTCTAAAAAAAGATATTTCATAAATGTTTTCGTAACTATTAAGTTATACTCCCCCCCCCCGAAAGAAAAAGAAAGATTATAAGTCAAATTACCGAAATATTCTTCCCATTCATTTGGAGAAACAAACGGCTAACGTGAAAACAACAGCGTTTCATGCTAAAACTCCCGCGTAAGTACAGTGGGAAATGGGAATAAGGCGGCCCCAGGTAAGAACAGAAAATTATTGTGTTTGCTTGAAGAAACAACTGGAGGATTTTTTTTCTTCTTTCCTCTCCCCCAAACAGCCAGCGTTTATCTCTTTTCGTGTTGGCGCCGACTGGGCGAAAGAAAAGCGATCCCTAATCATTGATAAGGGGTTTACTTTTCCTTTTATTCTATGCTTTGCTGTAAAATAATATGGTTATCGTTCCTTTTTCTTGGGAACGTTCGAAAAAAAATATATTTTATGCATACACTTTGAAGATGTCTTTGAATGGAAGGTTATAACGTAAAAAGGAAAGATAAGAGAGGATAATTTAATTTAATGGTACTTTTACTTTTTTATTTATTTTTATTTTTACAATAACTATATTTAAGATGGGGATGACACAGAGTTGAGTTTGGGCTCAGTTTTGAGAGTTCCCAGACTGATAACTTGCGATCAGTAAATTTTTTTCAATTCGAGAAATCAATGGAGTATTTATTCATTTATTTATTCATTTTTAACTTCATATTATGTATCGGTTTATTATCCGTATCTTCATTCTATATGTCTTCATACTATATGTCTTCATACTATATGTCTTCATACTGTATGTCTTCATACTGTATGTCTTCATACTGTATGTCTTCATACTGTATGTCTTCATACATGTATGTTGGATAAAGGCCGCAATTCCTAGGCGTAATTCTTTTTTTATGTCCTGTTTGAAATTTCTCGGAAAAATTTGGAGAGTTATATGAAATCAAATGAATAAATAAATGAATGAATGATAAATAAAATAAAATAAAATAAAATAAAATAAAATAAAATAAAATAAAATAAAATAAAATAAAATAAAATAAAATAAATTTTAAATTCACTGAAGAAAAAAGTATTTTCACGACTACCAGAATATAGTTAAATTTAGCGTGTTTTCGCCTTTATGGGAGACCAAAATGCTAGGTATTTTTTACCTGTGCACTTTGGTACTGATTTTGGTAAAATTAGTGATAAAATATTGTGGTAAATGTGGTAAAATTTGTTAATTTTATCATGATACCTTAGACTCTTAGAGCAAGGCATAAAAAACACTTATTTGGTCAAATTTATTTTTAGTTTTCTATTTTTTACTATGTGTGTAATAATTAGAACTATAAACTTGAAAACCAGAATATCCGGTTTGTAACCATAAGAACGGAAAAATTACCACCTGAATGGTTTAAATACTGTATATTTTGGTTTGAATACCAGAATCATGTTTATTTTATTTTTTTATTATTTTTTAAACCAGACATATCATCACCATACAGTACGGTAATTTTACCGGAATTTTTTTTTCCGTGTAAAATAATAATAAAAAAAAGGAATAATTTAGGTTAAAAAGTAATAATAATGTTAAGCGCAAATGTTACATTCTGCCTAAGAATTTTATAATTGATTGGCTTGGGAAAACTGGTTTAATAAGACTATTAAAATGTTTTTGACAAAAACTCACACTTCTTTACTGTTTTATATTTTTCGCACATTCAAATTACTAGACTATGTTTACATCGGAAAGGAAACAAAATAATGGTCAAAAAGTTTTTTTTTTAAGAAAAAAGGTGGGTCGACCACAGTATACAGCTATCATTATTTGCCAATTTCAGTACGCAGACAGATTGCTCTCTTCGGTCTACAATCAGTAACATTCAAGCAATTGTACCCAGACAGAATCAGAAAACATGTCCCCTATATTTTTCGTGTGATTGCGAAGATACAGTTTTTTTGGTTGCTGTTCTTTAATTTCCAACCGAAGAAGTCACGAGAAAATGAATTTGATGGCCGCTAATGGCAACGACTTCTCTTATAATAAGCACCTATGCCATCCGTTCGAAGCTTTTATATGTCATTACTGTTTCGCAGCTTCCCCCTGGTTACAAAGAGAAAAAAATACCTTTCATTCTTTGGCATCCCTCCCCAGTTTCCCCTAACTTACATCCGTCAGTTATTATTTTTTTCTCTATCATATAATTTTTTATCGTTTGACCTTGAAACGGTTTTTGTCTTCCATCAAACATCTTTCTCTTTAGTGTAAAATCGTTTGCCTTTTCAAGTTTGGATTCATTCCATTGAATTTTTCTTGCTACCGGTGGCAACTTGGTAAAGTGGTGTTTTTTTTTTTAAATGTACATTTTATTGTCACTTTTCCAACTGTAATTTTTCGTTATAAAAATGGAATGCAATAATTACCTTTTTTATTGATTCAAGCAAAGGAAGAAAAAAAAAACATTAACAATTATGACCTTTAATACAAGAAAATATGAATGGAATGCTGACAAAAAGTCTAGGTAATTGAAGATTATGCAATTTTGTGAAGGAATTTATGTTCTTAGCTCATGAAGCTCGTATTTAAAAAGAATGAACAAACGATCATTTATTATTATTATTTATTATAAAATTATTATTATGTATTTGTGATAAAAAATATTTACACCTCTTAGCAAATTTTATTTCTTAGCTAAATTTAAGTTAATTGTTGCTTAGTAATTATTGCTTAGGAAGTCTCAAGTCTTTCATGTTATGTTCAGTTTTTGCAAATTTCATCGTACCTCGAGAACTTTCTTAACAAATTGAGCAATTTTTGCACTTAATTCGTTTGCCCAAACATAACCACAAAATAGTTTACAATGATTATTCCTTGTTTTATTTAATAATAGTCACAACATTTTGAATTGTAAGGCATACTAATTTTTACATTATTTGGAAGAATATAATTTTAAATGGCAAAATACAAAATTTGAACGCAATCGATAGAACAATTTCTGAGTGATCAAATAAATCGAATAAAGTTGTAAAAAAATATTTAAAATTTAATAACCAAAAGAATTATTTTATCCATATCGATCTAATTTCGAACAAACTATTGGGACCATCTTTTCCAGATTGTGATTACCTTTTCCCATATTTTGATGGTCAGGGATCAGGATCAGTTGAAAGAAAAGGCATGTTTATTCAGAAGAAGTATGTTTTTGTGTTCGATTTCGTGACTTCAAATGTGGTCTGCAATTATTAATAAGGTAACGCTCTCGAACCAATAAGGTTGAGTTTTAGTTCCGGAAAAATCCGATCATTAGATCAAAAGTTATTGTACATTACATAAGAATATAATATGTAATTACAATATGTGAGGACAATTATTTCATTATATTTACTATAAATATTGAAAATAAACCATATCACATAATGAAACAATATATAATACATTCTTTACAATAAAATAATACATAACCCATTTATTAATATTATACGCAATGTATATTTTATTAGAATCATTACAATAAAATAAAACTCAAATTAATAAAATGTGCTTATTTACCTAACAATTGTAAATAAAATTTATCAAATAATAATAATACATTACATATTACATTTTTTACAATAAATTACACATAATACTTCCATTTTCGCCTATTATTTATGGGAGTAGAATTTCTATGGGTAAAGAAAAAAGTCAAAGTCACCTTTCTGTTTAAAAATTTCTTTTCGTGTTTAATACTTTATTAATATTTATTAATATTATCAATATATTATAAGCTACCTATTTATTAACATTATAAGCAATGTATATTTTATTAGAATTATAACAATGAATTAAAACTCAAATTAATGAATTGTGTTTATTTACATACCAATTGTAAATAAAATTTATCAAATAATAATACATTACAAATTACATTTTTTGCAATAAATTACACATAATACCTCCATTTTCGCCTATTCATGGGCGTAGAATTTCTATGGATAAAAAAAAGCCCAAGTCACCTTTCTGCTTAAAAATTTCTTTTCGTGTTTAATACTTTAATAATTAATATCAGTTTTTGAAATTTTGCCATCATCATCTCGAAGTGGAAATTTTCCGGTAGGCTCTTCCTCATTCTAATTGAAAAATATTGATTATTGTTCTAAAAATGATGGAATTTTCCATAACTTCTCTTGGATACCTAAAGGGAAAACAGTTTTATTACAAATCCGTAAATCAATAGAAGCTCTAATTAAATTTTGGCTTTAACTTTCTTGGAATATGATCGAACAAAAATATTCGCAATTATGGATATCGATAGTTTAATATCGATCATTTTTCTTAACGCCCGTGTACCCGTCATTTAAATCAATAGTCCGTTTCGGAACTTATTTATTATACTTTCTTGTTTCATGTGACATTTAAGATTTAAAACTCATTTCCTAGATTTTTAACTTGTATTTATATTGCGTAACTTCATAATTATCTTTGATTTACAGTTTCATAATTATTTTTGATTTAAAACTTTATAAATATCTTTGTGCAATCATTAGTTGATGCTAGTGCATTTCAGAATTATAAAAATTTTGTGTTTAAACTAGGATCTGTACCGATGAAAATTATTTTGGTAAAAGTAATAAATAAAATAGAAAATAAATAAAAGCAATAATTCTGGTTAACAAATATAAAATATTCGGTATTTAAACCATTCATTTGGTAATTTTTCCGTTCAAATGGTAGTTATCTAAAATTCTGGTTTTCACAACTAAAGTACTTATTACCACACATTTAATAAAAAACACAAAACTGAAAGGTAAATTTATCTGAATAAATGGTTTTTATTTAATTCTCTAAAATGATAAAACTACCAAATTTGATCATATTTAAAAAAAATATCACATGTAATAAAATTATTTTTGATTGCTAATTTTACCAAAATCATCACAAAAGCGTTTCTGCGAAAATTACTGAGTTTCTAAATGTTCTTTTAAAACTAGAAATGCGGTAAATTTAGAATAATAGAAAAAGTTGCGTTTTAATATTATACGAATATTAAAACTCACCCAAAAAAAAGTGTCTTGATTATTAACAAATATTTCGTTCTTATAATTATATCATTTTACACACGGAATACGGAAGGGCTCCACACGGATCAATTTAGTAGGCCGTCGTAATGAACATAAACTGCGCAGTGGGGGTTTGTAAGAACGATTTGATCGGGCTACTAAACTGCACATTGGGGGGAAAATGTGAAAGATGTCACAACATTCCAACTAAAATATCAGATTTCTTGTTTATGGTAACCCTTGCTGAGGTTTTCACTGAGGTTTTGGTTTCTACGGAATAGCTAGGGTTATTTTCGTAGTTTTCCTTTCCAAGAAACGCAAGCCCCAGCTAGTGTTTGTCTCAGAGAATTTGCTTTTTTCTAACAACCTTTTTGCAAGCATCTATGACTACGGCTGTGACGCGGAACTTGAACATTTTGAAAACTTGTACATGCTCTACCGGCAATATTAGCCTACAAAATACATGCCTGAATAAAAATTTACATTTTCAACTATATTTTAATTATGAAAGAAATTGAATGCATTTACCATTAATCTACTGGAAATAATAATAATGATGTATACACCTATATAATCACTTTTATTTTAAATGAAAACCAGAAATAGAAGTTCAAAGAGTAATTTTGTAGTTTTTATTTATGGATAACCATTGATAGCTTTTTCTTCTTCTTTTTGCATTGTTTATAGGGGTTGTAGGTACGAATGATGGAGTTGTGATGATTTATTTGGAGTTGTGATATGGGAATTGATGGAGTTGTTTTGCATTGCTCATATTTTTTGAACCAATAAGCATTGATAGAATTGTTTCTCATTGCTTTTAGTTTGTTTCTACGAATAAGTATTGAAGGAGTTGTTTTGCATTGCTCGCCGTTTGTATGTACGCATACGAATTGATTGCTTTTTTTCTTGCATTGCTCATAGGAGTTGTATGTACGAATGATAAAGTTGTGAGTGTTTATATAGAGCTATGATATGATAATTGATGGAGTTGTTTTGCATTGTTCATATGTTATGAACGAGTAAGTATTGATAGAGTTGTTTTGCATTGCATTTAGTTTGTTTCTAAGATTAAGGTAGATGGACTTGTTTCCTATTGCTCATAGATTATGTACGGATAAGCATTGATGAAGTAAACGCAGAGTATTGTTATTAACAAAAAAAAAATATCATTTACCCTCCCTGGTCGGTATCTTGGCGATCTTCATTAAAATTCGAAAAGTTGCTTAATTAACATTGCTATATGATTAATGCGGTATAACGGAAGAGCATAAGAAATTACATTATACACGGCCATCGATAATTTTAACGCATCTCAGGCATTTCGGGCAAAATAATTTTGATCCCTACTGTGAAATATAAAAACATTTTAAAATAAGATCAACCAATAAAAAAAAAAAAAAATTTCTGCTCCATTAATACCGTGCGTGCGAAATACAGATAAAATTGAAAATAACTTTCAACTGAGCAGTGCTTGCTCGTGCGCAAGAAATAAAATGGTTAAAAAAAAAGGTCTTTTTTATTCCTCTATAGTCGTATAAAAAGTAAAAACCGAGCTTCACACAGGTACCCTTATATTGGAAGAGGGGCCACCAAAATTGAAGAACCAGGTGGAAGGACAGCAGGCCTCCGAGCAGACGAAAAAGGGGGCATTTAAAGAAACAATCATCATCATCTCCATCCCTCTCAAGAGAGCTTTTTCTTCTTCGAGAAGTTCGTGCTCTCCGCTCCCCAATTTTTCTACATTGGCCCCCCTTTGATGATGGGTCCGTAATTACCTTTCTCGTTTGCCGCGCTCTCAAATCTTTCTGTTTTTTATTCTTTTGAAGTTTTTATTCTTTTCTTTCTTTTTCTTTTTTGTTTTGTTTCTGCGTCAGCCATATCTTTTCTCAAAGGTTTGGTTTCGTGAGGTTCTGGGCGAGGACTGGTTGCCACTTCCTCCTCCCCTGTAGCTATCTATCAAGTTTCGGCTGTGGGGGTCTCGAAATATTTATCGTTCGCTGAATCTCGGATCGGAGTTAGGACGGGGTTGGCAGTAAAAAGTATATTAAATATAGATATTACTCGTAATATTCCGATTTATCTAAGATAATTTTTTTCACTAAAATATCATTTACGTTTTTTTTTTTTTTTTTTGTTGGGTCAATTGTAAGGAGGAATGACTACGATGATATCCAACTTCACCTTATACACATACAGTTTGTGTTATGAGGATAATAAAAATTATTGCTATTTTGCAGGAGTTTTTTTTCTTCTTCAAGTTTTGTGTAACACGTTAGTTTCACACCCTTTCTGAACACAAATTATTATGTATAAATAAATCTGCAACGAATCCAACTTTTTAATGAGAATAATGCTTAACTATTTAACTATAACAATGGTTATAACTTTTTGCCTACAAATATTTCTCCTTATTTCTCAACCGCAAGTAAATTATTATGCACAAACAAATTTTCAACCATATTTACGGTTAAACAGCGCAATACTTAATTATTTACATACAATTTACTTTTCTTTTTTGCTTCAAATAAATTATTTTGAAATAACAAATTTGCAACTAATTTTTCTGTTTAGCTACAATTATTTCTTTTTCTTCCATTTGCTACAATTAAATTACGTACTAGCAAATTAACAGCAATATTTACTGTTTAACTGTACAACAACAAATTTTCCACAAGCAAAAATTTTTCTTGCAACCTGGTTCCAGAAAATTTATAAATTGTGAGGTTATATAAATAAGGTTATTTTGTTTATAAATCTTTGAACAAACAAATTTGTCTAGAATAGGAAAAAGTTGCACAGTTAGATAAAATGATTTTGGGTTTATACTAATTCATGGAAATTTATACATACAGACTATCCTCACTCAAAATATTCCAAAAGTTTTTGTTGGTCAAGTAAAATGATTTCAGATTTTTGTTTCTAAATTGATGCAGAGAAGAATACAATGGGTATAAAAAAAATTTGGGAAAATGAAAGAAAAACGGTAAATACCAGTTGAAATTCACTATGTATGGGAGTTTATACTCGTAAATTATAATCCAGAAAAAAATATGTGTGAAATAAATTCTAACGAAATTATTCAGTTACATAGAAGATATTATTAGCTAAAAACAGCTTCTTCAAATGTATAAAATAATTATTTATTAATTATCTTAATTTGTGAGGTGTGAAAAGAATTTTTTTGTTACAATACACCTTTTCCAATAATGAATAACAGAACACATTTTTAAATAATTTTTTTATTGAATTGCATTTTACAAATACAGTATTCGCGAAATACGTTACCTTAATATTTCCTTATAAAAACTTTATTTCTGTTGTTACACTGTGTAAATGTGTTACCCTTTTTCATAAGTGCTTTTGTTTCTGAGATTGGTAAAAATCTCTCTCTTTATTTAGAACAAAAAATGCAATTTTCAATTCTCATTAATACATTTTAAATTAAAAGCAGTACCCGTAAGTACACAAAAATGTTCAGTAATTAATTATTTAACCACAAATCGTGGATTAGGAAACGAAAAATAAACGTTTCCCCGGGAATGGCGCATAAATGATAGTATTTAAATGAATACTGACATTTCTACCTTACAAAATACCAAATAAGCATTGCACACCCCTCCTCAAACCAAGTAATCCCCACCTCACGTAGCGAGCCAGCAAGCCAAAGCAAACACAGCATTATCCGCTTTTGTGATCTAGTTTCGTCCCCCACAGTTTTCCCCCTTCGCAAATTTATCTCTTCCTCTGTATCCCACATGAAAAACAAACGCACATGTGTTTCGTCTTGACTCTTCCTGTGAAGGATAGATGGCGCTGGCGATGAAGAAATCACCGGCACTGCGTTTGCTACCCTGCGGCAAGGAGTCTTCCAAAATCAAAGACCAGATAAGTTGCCGACGTACCGCTGTATCAGACAGGTAGTGGATTAGGAGATTTTGCGAAGCGGGGAACGTATGTCGGGAACTAAGAATCACTTCTTTATAGAAAACAGAGTTAAATATCGAAATGTAAACAACACAGTTCTGAGTTTCTAGACATGAGAGATATATTTTGCGATGATTTCGATGGACTATGGAATAATTAGGAATTGAGAATTACGAAATACATTTTGTTTGATTCAGAGATATTTTGTTTAAGTTTGAGAAATGACTATGATGAAGATGATGAGGATTCTTTTAATTGGGATTTTTGTTTGTGTTTGCCAAGCAACAAGGCATGATGGTAAGTGATTTCACTTAATAGAAAACAAAATATAATTAAGCTTTAAATACAAAAAATATTTATTACCAACAGTTTTAGGATCTAAAAGCTGAAATGGTTCTACGAAATTAAAAACATTAATACCTTATTCCTTCATTTAAAAGGAACCCCTTCGAAAAGGTTTCAAGTAGTGTATTATATAGAAATGGATTAAATTATCTTTTTTGAACCTTTAGAGAAATTGGAAAATAGGTTTCCTCAAAATCCATTTTTAAAATTAAAACGCTTCAAGAAATTAGAGCTCAGTTTTGAGTAGATAATAGAAAATTATTAATGGTTAAATTGTTAAAAAAGTTATAAATTAGTTATCGGTTTTTGGAAATGATACATTGTTATATTCTATTTTACAAGTTAAGTAAATTTTACTTTTATTAACTAGCTCATACCATAATTATTCAGATTGAATAACATTGTGCATAAATAGGCATTAATTAAACAAAAGAAGTAAACTTACTAATATTTTTTGACAAATTAATAAGTTTGTATGTAAAGATTCCTATATAGTACCAAAAACAACGTTGTACATTGCTATTAAGTTGCATGTTTATAGATGTCCAAGCTTTTCAATCAATTTTCTCTTCACTTCGCTTACAATTTATTTTCATGATTTCTTAAACTTAATTAATTAAAATAAAATAAATGACTAATTAATAAATACTATTTGAGAAATTAACAATAAGTTCGGAATTAAAAATTCCTTCGTAGTTGGAAGTGCCAAATATAACATTGCTACATTGCGTGTTTACAGTTGTCCAAAACATTAATATGACAGAATTAAACATTGTTATTAGATGTCCAACAAATTATTTGTATAATTTTTTTTAACTAAATCAACTAAAGGAAAGCAAATGATTAATTAATAACTACTGTTTGAGAAATTGATATTCAGTATGGAAAGAAAAATTCCTTCATAGTTGAAAGTGCCAAATTTCAGCATTACCTTTCCAAAGCTTTTCACTTTACTTTGATAGCAAAATACCTTTACAGCTTCCAAAGCCAGAAATTTAAATTTTAATGATCAATAGCATATCATATAATTACCAAAACTAACTCCATTTAATAAATAAATATTCACACGTCAAATAATTTTGGGCCTCTCAGTGATAGTTAAAGAGCTATTTTTAAACACTTGTTTTTAACTTGTCAAACTTTCTCGTTGAAAGCATTGTAGAAAGACATGATTCAGAAATGTAAACAAATCTTTTTAGTACAGTAACTTTTTCAACGAACTGTTTGATATTTATAATCTTTGTTGTTATTTCGTTTGTTCATAAATTAATTTATTTAGTATTTCGATCTTCAGAAAAGTGAATGACATTTAATACATCATTGATTTTAGTCACATAAAATAATTTTAAAAATATATTTTATAAAATAAAAATTTTCAAAGAAATTTAAAAAAACAATATAGTAAAGACGATTGAATAAGTTAATGAGACAAGAACAGTTGACAACTTCAAAAAGGCATTTTATTGCCGGCAATTTTAAGCATTTTTAAAGCTTTTTTGGCTTTTGAAGATGTTCCTTTGATGTTCTGAATTTCATAATAATAAAAAGTGTGTGAACAAAGAGCTTTGATGTAGGAGTTCACTTTGTAAACAGCATACTTGCCCTGAGAAAAAATCAAAACTATCTGGATATGGTAAAAATTACAGTGTTTCGGGTGTAAACCGATAACATATGAACGAAAAAATTACCAAATTAATAGTTTAAATATCATATATTTTGGTTTTATTAATCAGAATTATTTATTTTTTATTTTTTTTAAAAAAAAAAAAAAAAAAAAAAAAAAAAAAAAACAGAAATGTCATTACCATACAGTATAGTAATTTTACCAGAATTTTTTCCTCTCCTTGTGGAATTGTTTACAAATTGTTATTCGTTTAAAATTTGTATTGTAAAGCGTTTTAGATTGATTTTTGCGATTCTAGAAAACTTGCGGGAGGGAGTGTTTTTTTAAAAATTATTTAAAAACTATACTTACTCCACAATAATATACTCATTGTTCAAATAATAAGATAAATTTCAAAAAGTACTTAGCTGTTTTAATCTTACTTCTATAGCTAAATTATAAGTTAAAATTTTTCGTTCCAATTATAACTGAATTAAAATATCAGATTGCTACCATGTAACTAAATAAAATAAAAGTAGGTGTATTTTACTTACTCGAAAATCGCCATACATTCATTAATCATAATTAAATGTGATTAATATTTTTATCAGTTTCCAGTAATAATTAACTTGAAATTAGCTGGATTCAAATCCGTATCTATTTTACCCTTAGTACTCACCATCGATGATAGATTTTAGTTTTCCGTAAAGTCAAATTAATATTTATGATCTATAATGCATAAACAGAAATAAAACACATAAACATATAAATTACCTTTTTCTTTTTTTACGATTTCTTTCAGTAAATAACCTGATAATTATTAATACCCATTGTACTTACATTTTTATTTTTATTATTCGCAATAGTATGACACGAGCCACGCATAGTTTGTTTACCTTTGGGGCAAGACAAGATTTAATTGCAGCTGGCGCCATTGCATTGCGAATCATTCGTAAAGGCCAGGGATAAAATAAGTGTTATTGAAATTACCTGGAGGGTTGGTGACCCCTTTTTCCAAATAAAAACATCCATTATAATTATCATAGAAGTATTTGACCGTATGATTGTTTTTATTGTGAAAATTTTTTTATTTATTACAATAAAGGACATTTTTTTCATTCTTTAAAAAATTTAAGAATGATTTTTTTAATAAAAATTCTCGTAACTAAGACGCAAAATATAATGAATTAAAATTGTTAATCATTGACCTACTGATCATGCATTATTATTTTTATTTAAAATATTTACATTACAATAAATTGTTTTATTAATATTACGTTTGCGTTCTTAAAGACGTTTAATCCATAATGTTAGTTTTATATTAATCATGGCACCATCCTTATTTTCTTCCTATTTTATGGAAAGTATTGTGAAACACTGTTTTGAGCTTAAGGACCGAAACGCTATGCAAAATCTCTCTATTATAAATAAGCCAATCAGTAAAATTTAAATAACGATAAGTCATTTAACGTCTCTGTTACGTTAATATTTGTATTATGTTATATATTCATGTTACATTTAATGTTTACATTATATTTGAAATCTACATTTTATTTAAAATTTACATGAAAGGTAATAGTTCTTTTAACAATGATGAGTAAATTTTTAAATGTTAAATAGTGCGAGCGTATACTGAAAACTACCTAAATAGACATCCTATTCTAATTTATTCAAACATGTTTTTGTTTATAAAATGTTAAAATTTAATGAACTTTTGGTTTTGGTTTTCATCAATCAATATTTCTTTTTAATTTATTTTCATTGTTTTTGCACATTTATTTTTAATATTTCTTTAAAATTTATTATTTTTAATGCAAAAATTAAAATTTGTGTTAAATAAGAATGATTTTATTTTAAATTTCCTACATTTCGTAATTTATTATTTTTTTTATTAAACTGCAATATATCTTAATATACTGATTTTTACTAATGATACGATTAATTCTACTTTCATCTAGGAAGTAAATACCGATCTTGTTGCAAAATCTTTTTCAAAGAAATAGTCCGTGTTTCAAATTGCCAAGCATTACTCAAAACAACAACGACATTAGCCTAAATTTTAAAATTTGAACTAAAAATCACTTAATCAAACGATTTTTTTTCTCACGAAAAGCTAACATTTTAATATGAAATTGTTTTTTAAATGAATTGTCTCAATTTATAATTTTCTGATTTTTCTTGTAATAAATATGTTTTTTAAAAGAAATTTTAATTTAACACTGAGGAAAAAGTATTGTCCAAACTACCAGAATATGATAAAATTTACCATGTTTCTGACCTTATAGGTAACACCAAATCGAAGTACTTTGGTAATGAATTTGGTAAAATTAACAAAAATATAATTTCATAATATGTAATAAAATTTGGTAATTTTATCATAATACCTAGAGCACGGCGTAAAAACTATTTATTCGAATAGATTTACTTTTCAGTTTTGTGTATTTGCTCCTAAATGTGTGGGAATAAGAGCTATAATTTTGAAAACCAGGATTTCCGGTAAATCGTTACGGAAAATTTTTTTTTCTTCAAATGAATGACTTTAACACCGAATGTCTTGGTTTTATTAACCAGATTTTTTTTTTTTAATTTTTTTTTTCAACCAGAAATGTCAGTATCTTAACGTGCAGTAATTTTACAAGAATTTTTTTTCTGAGAATTTTGGAAATATTTGTTTCATTAGTTCCAGAAGAATGAGAGTTTTAGAAGAGGTAGAGGACAAAATTTTTAGAAGAACCAGTGTTTAGAGTTCAGAAAGTTTAAAATTATTATAAAGGGTTAATAATAATGAAAGCAGTTTAAAAACTTTACGAATCTTGATAAATGTTTAAAAAAGCAAACTAAAATTGCTTCAATATTTCTCGATAAAAGAAAATTAAAGTTAGTTAAAAATGATTAAGATCATAGAAGCATTTAAGCTATGTTTTAGGCATTTAAAAGCTTTTTATTTTGTTTTTTTGGCAATTTGTTTTAATTACTTATAATTTAAGACTTCATTGATGCGGTTCCTTTAGATAGGATTGAACATTCGTTTCATTTGAATTAAATAAATAATTTTTAATATTTGTATTTTTAATCTTTTAATAAGGCAATAAGCAATGCAAATTAAGTTAAAATATTTTTCCATTTACTTTTGAAGAAAGTAAAATAATATTTGAACTGTTTTACAATTGTTCAACACTGATGAAACAAATTTTGAGCACTTTCATTTATTTTGTATTTATTTATTTAATTTTTAAATTAATTCTTTTTAACCAACCGTAATAGGTTATGTAAAGGTACGATAAGAAAAATTAATTAATGAAATAATGCTAAAAGGAAGAAGTGAAATGTTAAAATAGCTTTTGGTTCAAAAACATTCTTTAAATTTAGGAGTTAATGATCAGTGTAAAAAGACGAAAAAAGAGTGTTTCAATTTTTCAGACAGGTCCTTATTTACCAACCTATTAATAACGAAGGAAGCTTTTAAAATATTTTATCCAACATTCGAATATTTCACAGCTATTGACGCTTTATTTATAAACATAATGCTTTAGTAGCGAAATATTTCAGGCTTTATGTTCCCCTCTGTTGAAACCTAAATATAAATACGCTGACAAACACTTACTCATTAACCTACTCTTTTATCATCTTGTCAAGCAGTAATTGTTATGGATTTTAAACTGAGTTCGTTCGTTTATTTTATGGAAAAATAATCTTTTGCTGAGATTTTGTATTTTTGGCATGTTGTTTACGTACTGAAAACTAAGTCAATTTTCTTCATTATCTATTATTAAAATCTTTTCTTTCAGTATTTTGAATCAAATCCTTCGATATGGATTTTTAAATTTGTAGGAAAAATATACTCACAATATTTGAAGAATAAATGATTCAAAAATATTATATAAGAACATTATTAAATTAATTTATTTTTAACTAAATTTCTTTACAAACTCAAACATTTCCTCTTTTCCATTTTAGTTAGTCTATATCGTTTTATTTTTGAACAGGATAAGCAGACGACATTAATCCGGCAACTTAAAATAAATGTAGTCTTTAAAATTATCGTTTTGTTAGAATTTATAAAAGTAGTTTGAACTCTCTATAGAGATAAAATCTTGATGGCCAATTCGTCGATGACCGTTTTGCGTGTTATGGTGAATTCTGAACCATAATGCCTCCTTTTAAGCTAAGACCGTTTCCGGAGGAAACTCCATCCAGAATCATGATTTCAGATCTAGTGATGGACAAATCGGCAGATGTTTTGTGTGTGCCGGTATTGAAGTTGAGCACTTGGAAGTTCACCTGTTCGTCAGTGGATTACATACTCTGGCAGCGCAGGTGATGAACGTGGTGAAATTGCTATTCTGTAATGATGTTTTCAAACTTTCGCTCTATTATCTCAGATCCGCTTCTTTGATAAAGAAATTATCTTTTTATGTTTTGAGTTTTATAGTCTTATCGTCTTTATTTGGCATAGACATTTAAAGAAATATATCCTGAAATCATGACTTCTTTATTTTTTATGTTACTTGAAAGCGTTTTCCGAAAAGATTATTTAATAAAATGTAATTGTAAGATAAGATTCAAAAATTTATTTTAAAAACGAAGTTTCTTTATAAGGAGATTTTTTATTTTATTTTCTTATGTTCTAAGTTCTATCATTTGTAATTGGCACGACATTTTTAAAATCTTAAAATCGTGACTTATTTGCTTTTCAGGTTACGTGAAAATTTCTGTTCGTAATAATAATAATGCTGATAATTAAATAAAAATAATCATTAAAAATGTTACTGCAATACCGTTTTTCAAACCTGTTTAAAAATGAAATTCCGTTTTCTTGATAAAAAAAAATTTCTTTTTATGTTTCAAGTTTTAGTTTTATTGTTTGAGTTTGATATTTTAAAGAGGTCTTTTTAAAATCAGGATTTATTAGTTAATTTTTTCTGCTAAATGGCAAGTGAGTTTTTTTTAAAAGAAAATTAAACAAATGAAGGTTGGAGATCCGTTTACTTTCTTTTCTTATGTTCTAAGTTCATAATTTAAATAATTTTTTTTGCTAGTAATACGCTTTCTTTGTAACTGCTGTGAGTTTGCATTATTACTTTTGAGTGTTAGGTCAAGTTTAGCCGAACTTTGGCACCCTCAATGTTTATTCTGAAAATAGTGCAAGGCATCAATATGAAAAAAAGCCACAATTAGGACAAAGTGAAAAAGTTTGTGGATCAATTTTTTAATATTTCAAATCTTATTCCAAAGCTGCATTATATGGGGTCCTAAAAAATGGCAAAAAATGGGGGTAGAGCATTGATTTTGATTATATTCATATAGGGAGAAAATTGTCACCAAATTTATGATTTTTAAAAAAGTTTAATAATTTTTAAAATATTTTAGCTATTTGTCCGTTCTAAAGTCCAGATAATTCCTAAAGATGGCATACAATTTACAACTATAGCTTTCCTTGAAGTGCAAGGCACTTAAACTGTGGCTTTTCTAGAAAAAGAGCTTTGAAGATAATGTTAATTCGACCGTTTTTCAGTTCAAGTTGAATTATTTCGTGTAATCAAGTCTATAAGAAGCTAGAATTAACACTATTAACGTTGCTACGAATACGAATGACAATATATTTAAACGCGCTCCAAAATGTTCATCCTTGTATATCTGGCTTAGAAAATATTTTATAATCCCAATTTTACATCCAATCCATATTTTAACCTTCGTAATAAACTAACAATTATTTTTAACTCGTTTTTAGATGGTTCCTACAGCTGTAATAATCAGTAAAACATATTTTAAGAAACATCGACAGTCATGATTATTGAATCTCATAGTTGTCATGAAAAGAAAAAAAAAAGAGCAAATAGTTACATTACACGTTTTAAAAGAAGGTCGTGCGTTTTTTCTTGTTTACTGAAGACAGTAGTGATTACTTCGGCCTTTTTGATTGTGCTTCAATCATAGTTCCTCCCTTAGTTGAGGCGATAAAAGTGTTTGCCAACTTAATCTCTCTCTCTCACATATTACGCTTCCTCTAATGTATTTGCAGTTTATTTTATTTTTGGTTTTATTGACATTCCTCGGTTATGTTATTCATATTCGTTTTTATGGGATTATAATCGGTTGTCATTCTGAATAGGAATCGGGTTGGATTTTTCGAATGTTTATGTTATAAGTTTTTCTGAAAATGCCTTAGAGTTTTCACAATTTAATAATAACACATTTTTGCGTTATTGTTTATAAAAATGTTTATGTTAAATTTTATGTTCTTTTTTTCAGCAGAAATCTTCAGTAATTTATATAAAATTCTTTTGTTGGTGTTCAGATTCCGGTAATTGAAAATTTATTAAAGAGATTTTATATATATATATATATATATATATATATATATATATATATATATATATATATATATATATATATATATATATATATATATATATATATATATATATATATATATATATATATATATATATATATATATATATATATATATATATATATATATATATATATATATATATATATATATACAGGGTGTTCCAAAATTCTCTTTACAACTTCAAAAATTCATAACTTCGAAAATAAACAAGATATTTAAATTCTGTGTTTTGCATGTATTACTGTAACTAATAAAGTTTTGTTTAGTACACTTCAACATGCGCACCATTGGTGGCCCTAAGCACTTCCAGTCTGTAATCAATTTCAAGCCAGGTGATGTAAGGATAATTTTGGAACACCCTGTATATATAATGCGTGTATGCGTCTGCTTCCAATTTAAAATCATTATTTTACTAATAAAAGAATATAATATAAAAAAATTACATTTTATTTATTTTTAATTAGTATAAATCATTGAATTCATAATAAAGAAAATAATGAACAAATAAAATTCATAAATAAAGAAAAAAAAAAGCATAATTACTAATTACATTGTCATCTTTGCATTAAAATGAAAATTGTAGAGATATTAGTTCTTAGTCATTTTCTTAGAAACATTTATTTTATTTGTAATTAAGAAATAAAACTTGTTTACGGAAATAAATCAGATACAATATAAATATTGTACTTGATTTTCTCTATGTTTGGATTGTGTTCAGAGATTTTTGGTATTTTTTATAAAAAAAAAATAATAAAAAAAAACTCATTTGTCATGGAAAAAGGAAACTATTCTACTTCTACAAAAGTATACCAAATATATCTTACATTTATTTACTTCTCTTCAGAAGTGTCTTGAAAAAAAATTGACTTTTCTCAAAAAGGACTGTTGTATATCAAGTTTATTCCATCAAAATCAATCAATATGTTCCAAAGCTGAAGGGTATATTTTTCTATAATAATGTCCTTCTGTTACTCAGTATCATAGATCAGGAAAAGAAAAAAAATTCTTCGAATATTCTTCTCTTTTTATCTCTGTAATTGAAACACTGAAGTTCTTTATATCGGAAACGTAAATTTTCTACCAAACCCGATGTTATTTACTTCTTAGGAACTTACATTTCTTCTGCTTCTCGTTCGAAAAGAATGCTTTCTTTGTAAGAAAAGAAACAATCAATAAAACTTCCAAACTTTCTGGAACATTTTCCTTCTTCTTCGAACAAAAAAGTAATTTTTTTTTCTCCTACGCACTCAGTGTACTTGTAGTGAATTATAGCCTATGGTCGAAAAAATAGCTATGTTCAAAATAATATAAGAATAAAAACTGTCCCTGAGCTCTCAGAATTTGGAACGAACATTGACAAATTCCCTACTTTAGAGAAAAATCTTACAGTTGTTGCCACTCCGAACATACGCAATTCTTTATTTTAAATAAAAAAAGAAATCGTCTGCGAAAATTGCGTTTTGGAAACTAACGTATAACTGAGAAAAGTTCGGTTTCCAAAAATCTTTTCGTTTCTTGGAACATAAACAGGATCAGCTGTTCTGAATCTGATTTAACTCTCTTCTCTTGGTGTACCTTTGATTCAGGAGACCGCCGGGGAGAAGTTCCAAAAAAGAAATATCGTCAGTTGTTCGACGTCTGACGTCATTTGTTCCAAGTTCGTGTTCAGATCGATTGAATTACGTATACAAGGTGTTGTTTCTTCGTTGTAAAACCGGGTAAATGTGTGTCGAAATTGACAGCGCGTTAAATTTTTCTAGAGTAGTTGACACTTCGCGTTATTAACGTTGTGAGCACATTACTTGTTCCGCTGACAGGTTGGGTAGACTTACAGGTGATAGAGTTTTCTAAAACTTTGGAAAATCACTCTTAGAGCTTTTCATTTTGAGAAAAGAGAATTTTTCTTCCTAGTCTTCTTAACAGATTTTTTTCTTAAAAAAAGATTTGTTTATATTCTCAAAATATTTGTTTATTAAATATGTCACTTTTTGAATTTCGTAATTAGTAAGTTTTCCGTGAGTCAACATAACTTAGAATAAAGAGCTTGTTCGGATCCAGATGTGTGTATATATGCGGTTTATTATTAACTTGAACTGCATGAAAAATTTTAAAATTTTTAATTTATTATTACAAACGCTTATTTATCAATAAATAAATGTTATGAATCAATATTTTGGCACTGATTTGAATCACATAATTAGAATCGAAATTCAATTTACTTATTTATTTTATAGATTCAAATTAAGTCCAGCATTACTTAAAACATAGCGATAGAGCAGATACAGATGTGTGAGTGAGGTAGATTGGTTCGAACAATTTTTGATGTCGATTCAGATTTTTTGATTGGTATCAAAATGTAACTTACTTGTTGTTTGATTAGATTGACTTCATTAGATTGATTTGATTATATTGAACTGTTACGTGTTGCTTAAATTCGAATTGAATACGAAATCAGTTATTGCAATTACTAATTCAAAACACATACTCTGATTTTGAATAACCATTTTTATACTGAATCCAATTGTATTTTGTCTTTCATATTTACTATAAATCATTTAGTTAGAATTTTTTTCTTAAGATTTTATTTTAAATTCGAGTTGAGTCATTTATCTGAGATAATTTGTGAATAAAATAGAGATAATTTTTATTTTCGATGACAAATTAAATTCTTCAAGCCTGTAATGCCATGAATGGTTTGAAAACGCTAAAAAAATTGAAAAAGGAATTTCTGTAATGTTTAAAAAATACCAGATTTATAATTAAAAAAAAGAACTTTTAATCGCTTCAAAGCTAACTTTCGAATTTTTAAATCTCCTTCTGAATTGTGGGTGATAAACTGATGCGGAAGAACGGAGCGAATTAAAAAGAGGGGAAACTGGTTTCATAAATACATAATGACCGAATAAATATCGTTTGCTGCTGTATATTAGAAATCATTATGAGTTTTCTGGTCATCTGCACTTAGGCCTCATCTGCAATGTTAATGTTGAGAAAATGATGGCTTATTATGATAATCGAGTAGTTCGAAAAGGAAAGGGAAGGTTAAAAAGCATTTTGTTCCTTCTTTCAAATACCAGCCCTCTCTGAATTATCTGAACTGAAGATAAAGCTCTAATTAACGTTTAAAAAAGTTTTATGAATATATTAGGTTCAGTTTAAGCTATATTATACGAACGTGCTCCTTATTTTACTTAGATCGTTTTCAGGGAATAAGTGTGTATGTGTTTTTGACTTAACCTTAATAACGTAAAAAAATAAAAATAAATAAATTGTTTCTTAGATTTGAATTTTTGATATTGACGTGGGAATCATAATTTAGGTTTTTAGTGAATAAAATGGCTATTTTATAACTTCAATTTAGTAACATGAAAAAAAATTGTAACATTAATTAATTAATTAATTATATGTATATGTATATATAAATATATATATATATATATATATATATATATATATATATATATATATATATATATATATATATATATATATATATATATATATATATATATATATATATATATATATATATATATATATATATATACAACAAAATAAATAAATAAATACAGAAAACATGAAGAAAATTAAGAAAAACAATAAGTTTCATTTATTGCGCATAAGCTGCAAATAAACAGAACTCATTAGATAAGTTCAAAATGAAGAGGAAAAAAAGATAAATTTTTTTTAAAAATCCGGAAAATAAAAGATATAATCTTTTCATCAGCCCACACGATATATCCGCAAAAAAGAGTGCTTACTGATATCGTATCAATATAGCCAAAGCAAAATATATTAAAACAATAGTGCGAAGAGCACTCAAAAATTCTTTTTTACAAAAATTACAACAAATAAAATCGAAATCAAAAGCGCTAGGCTGATGATCAAATACTGGTGGCTTTTTCAGTTAGCCTACATTATTGCAATATGACGTTGACGGTGGATCTAGTCTGAGACCTATGCATTTCGGTAGTTATGTGTCTCTCCCAATTGGTATTTTTTAATTGTTGTTAATTAAGAAATTATAGTATTCTTGCAAATTTATTCAAGCAGTCGAGTTTGGTGGCATATTATCCTACAATTCCTGAATTATCTCAATTAGTTTTATTTTTAAGATAATTTTGTTTACCATACTTAATAATAATAAAAAGAATAATAATTGAAAAAGATTGTTTTCAGTACCGTTTTTTATTAGTAGCTCACATATATTTCCTTTTAGGCTGTATATTTTTTTACGTATGGAAAAAAAAAAAAAGAATTAAAGAAGTTTATGCACTTCCCAGTCAAATCCTTCTCACAATCGGATTTCGTTGAGCTTGGGAATTCATAACAAGTGGCAAATTCTTTTCGCAAAAGCATTCTTATCGCAAAAGCCATTTTCAATTTCGAACTTCACCGAATAGGATTCTATTTTCTCTTTCGCTTCATTCGAATAGAATATATTTTTAGAATGCAGTGGCAACGCTCTGAATCGGATTTTTCATCCAAATTTTGATCGATGCGGTATGCAAGGTGTTGAAAAAGAAAACTTATCCCCAGTTCCTGTTCCTTTTTCCTCTTTTTTATTATTTTTTTGTTATGAAAGTTAGCTGAAAGTTTAAAGGAGTGTGAAGGTGTTTGGCCACACTTTTCGTTCGATTTCTTTCCCGAAGCACGTTTAGGGATTTTAAAGTAGGGATTCCAAAGAATTTACCCCTTTCTAAATCCGGATTTTCAGTGCGTAGGGAAGGGGAACTAAAGTCAAAAATAAGTAATAGTGCGCGGAATGCCGATTCGTTGCGTGTGTTTTCACTTAATTCTCAAACAATGTTTCTTTTATTTATCTATTTTCCTAATTTCAGATTGTTCTGTTCTTGAATATATAAAGAGCGAGAGAAATTAATAAATTAAATTCATTTTTACTTTTCTCATTTTGGAAAAGAAAATCGTTGAATTTTTTTTATTATTATTTTTATTGAGCAATAAATATTGCTACTTCTAATTAAATTACAATTTGACAATATCCGTTTCAAATCAAAACTATACTCTAGAAAAATATTGCTTGATAAAAGCCTTATGTAGTTTGTACGAGCAGATCATAGTTCTTATTAGAGATGATATAGTTTATACGAGCAAAATATAGAGTGGAATATAGTTTATATGAGTAGAAGATTAAGTAGAATTTATTCTGTAACGAAGAGAATATAGAGTAGAATACAGTACTTATGAGTTGAATATAATTTGTACGAACAGTATATTGAGTAGAATATAGTTCATTAGAATATATTTTGTACAAACAGAAAATAGAGTCTAATAGAGTTTATATGAGTAGAATACAGTTTGTACGAACAGAATAGAGAGTAGAAGTAAATATTTGTAGAGTATAGAGAATGAAGTTCCTACGAGCAGAATAGAAAATAGAACATAGTTCATATGAGTAGAATATGGAGTGGATTATATATTTTCTACGAACAGAACATAGAATAGAATATAGTTCATATGAGTAGAATATAGGGCGGAAAATATTTTGTACGAACAGAATATAGAGTAGAATGTAGTATATGAGTAAATCACATGTGTGTAAAATCTACATCGTACACGAGATATTTATGTTAAATATTGAATATTGCTCGATGTCTGCGAAATTATTTGCTCAATTGCAACTATTCACTTGGTTAATGTATGAATTACCGATGTAAAATGCATTTAAATGTTTACGATTTTGAAGAAAATTGATTAATTTAGTACACATATTAAATTCGATACTTCAATGAATATTACAAAAATAATTCTCAGCACCTTCCAAAATTATTCGAGTAAGATTTGTCTCGATGATAATTCATTCTGGGGTAGTTTTCTCCGGAGAATGTTTTCAATTATTCTAAGAATAATTCACTACGACTCACTAACAATGATTATTATTTAAAAATGAATGAATTACTAATTTTTCAATTTCTTCTTTCATTGTAGAAGGTGCTTTATTTCCCGATCCCTTTCCGACGGATGATAGTGACACTTCTGGTTTGCCGGTCTTTCTGGAAGAGCCACGTGATACATATGTCATCAGAAACAGGGCAGCCACGCTTTTGTGCAAAGCCAAGAACGTCTTGCAGCTGCACTTTGAGTGCAACGACAAGTCTTTCCATCATAGGTATGCATATTCATATTACGAAGTTTTAAGAAATGTTATGCAGATCATTACATTTTAATATTTATTTAAGAAAAATAAAACATTTTTTGCGTTATTTTACAGGCACCACAGTGAGCAGACATTTGTAGATCCCAGAACAGGAGTGAGACACATCGAAGTGAGTCTTGATATCACTCGTAAAGAGGTTGAGGAATATTTTGGATTAGATGGTTTCGGTTGTGGTTGCAATGCCCTCTCATCCAGTGGCATCGTGAAAAGTCGGAGAGCCATCGTCAAACCAGCTTGTAAGTCTTTTTTATTAATCAACTTGATATTTCAGTGCTTTTGAATGATAGTGGTTCCCAAATGGTGTTCGGTGGAACCCCAGGGTTCCGTGGAAGAGTTAAAGGGGCTCCGGGAGTTGAGACTTAATCAAATATACTTTTCTTGAAGTTTTTGAAATATGTTATTATACTTAGATCCAATCAATAGTCCAATATTTATTTAATATTTCGGTTGCCTTTATGAAATTACTTTAAATAAAATGTTAATAAAAAGAGAATAAATTTTTTTCTAATAACAATAATTGTTTTAATAACATTTTCTAATATCATGTTTTAGGATTTTTCATCGTGCTTTTGAAATTAAAATAAAATGACCAAATTCGTTAATAAAGAAATGTGGTTTTTCAACTTGAAGTTGCATTAGGATTTACATTTCTCGATCCTTAAGAGCACAATCAACTGGCTGTAGAATATTGATCACTGCTTGAAATCAATTTCAGGGACGTCCATAGTGTATGTGTGATAGGCTAATTGAAAAATCAGGCGCTTTGCAAATGTTGCCATTATTTTTTAATGCTTATTGGAAAATCTTCAATGTTTCCTAATCTGCCTTATATTTTAAAAACTTATTACCCTCAGCCTGCCTATGTGCACTTAATTTTATTAGGAAAGGTGATGAAAAATTACTCCATATGAATAGGCTTAGACTTCTTTAAATAAGACTTTAATAGGGGTACCTAAAATAAGCTTTCCGGCCTTTTTGAAAACTATCTCAAATAAATCAGGCTAATTGGGTTAAGAATGGCGTGTTCTCAAACTTACCTAAAAGGTTTGTGGGATAACTACAATAAGCCTAGAAAATGTTAGGTTCACTTTTTTTTAATTTGAAAATCGGCGTTAAACAGCCAATCCTATTCTGATTATTCGACTGTCGAAGTACAAATCCGCAGCCTTGTAATTTTGAACCCAACCCATAAGACAAGGGAAGTCCCGCATCAAGCACTGGGACAAAATGGCCTACGTGGAGGACATTTTGAAGGAATTAACTCGAATTGGATTACACAGAGAGGTAAACTACGAAAACCTCCCACGGTAAGGCAGACAGTAAGGGGATTCTAACCCATGATCCGTCTATCCCTTCGGATATTTTACGCCAGCACTGTGTTCGATGTGACTTGGTAGCAGAATCCGTTTCAAACAGCTATTCGCTGTGATTCGAACTTGGGTAACCTCTTTTGAAGGTAAACATTCTATTCTCTGAGCCATTGCGGCTGATTCGATAAATACTAGAGATTTTTTAAGTTAACTTGGTGCATTGCAAAATTCTAGTGGCTAGTTTCAAAAAGTCTGATTATTTAATTAGCCTATATACACTTATTACAAATGGTGCAATTACAGCACAGTTGGCACAAATTACAATTGTGAGTAAGCTGAAATTGAAATATTCAATTCCTCCTCATTTCCACAGGATCATTAATTTTTATTTATTTGAGTAATTAAGAAAATACAGAGAAATTTACTTGAAAAGTTGTAAAATTTCAAGTTCAAATTTAATAAATTTAAAATAAACTTCGACTTGAAGAAATGTGTGTGTTTTGTTTTCAGTTTAACTTTGTAACAGGGTGAATTTTTTCCACCCGAACAGAGATTTTCAGCTAGGTAAAATGTTTCAGTGAATTACACTAAATAAGGAACTATAAAGTTCTTAAGATACGGTATAATAAAAACGGTATTTAGTCTGCCTCTTAAGATACCGTATCTAATAGCTAATAGTTTGAAACTGATACTTTCAATTCATCTGCAGTTATTAATTATATTAAGAACGGCGTTTAGAAAGCAGAAGCACCATTTATAAGCAGCCTTTTTTAAAAACTGTTGTGTTTATAGTAAAGGAAAATAAAAACTGTGATTCATTTAATGCTAGCTTGATATTTTAATAAAATTTGTGCAAGCGAATAACAACAAATAAAAACCTGCATTAATAAATCTGAAAAATTACTTTATAAACACAATTTAATTTATTTAATTTTTGAAAGATTAAAATTTTTGACTCTTGTTATAAATTTATGGAACAAAAAACAGAACATTAACATGAGCTATATCGGGTTAAACAAGCACTAAATAGAGACCGCCATTTTTATATCTATTTAGTGATTGTTTTAGCTTAATTATATAAAAACCTCTTTTAAACGGTAATTAAAAGCTACCCAAATTATCTCTTATCTGCTTTTACTTCTGGAGTATTTCAATAATTGCCTAATCTCCCCTAACTAATGATGTTTCAGTTGCTCTAACTAATGGATCAGAAGAGCCGTAAACCCACATGCACGTTCGTTATCTCACAGAATTTTTCTATCAGTTACATCAGAGGTCTCGCGGACAAAATAGCACAAATACTAGTTCATGAATGCGTTTAGGTAAAAAAAACAACATATGTATTTGGAGTTATTTAATTATTTTTCTTGCATGATGGTATTTCAATTAAGCGACAAAACTCTTTAGGGAATATTCGTTAAAGAAACGATTCATTATTCATAGAAAATTAGTAGCGCATTTAAATTACGATGTAAAGTAAAGAACTCTAAATATCTTCTTGTTGTGCTGTTTTAAACATAACCCAAACCGTATTTTATTCCATTCATTTCATTTCTTCAAAATTTCTTAAAATTTAAGAAAACTTAAATTTTCTGAATTTAAAAAAAATATTTCAACGTTATTACTAAGTAGCAACACTGGAAGAAATATTAACGTATTGTTTCTGTTTAAAGTTATACGTTTTTCTTAGTTCAATATTATTATCTTATATAAATCACTATTGGCGGTTTCACTATTTTTTAACTGGCATTTTTTTAATCGTAAAACTTGAGTTACCTATACGAATGAAGTATGAACCACTAACGTAAGAAAAATTTTTTAGTTATAATAAATTTATCGTAAAAAATCTAATAATTCGTATGTGGAGAAAGTGTTTTTTGACACCTCTAGAAATCGAACCAGGGACCTTTGTTTCCGGAATCTGATCTAAAAGAGTATTCACCTCTTAATTAAGTTAAGAAGCTTTATGTAATAACCGTATAAATAAACAATCAACGAAGCTTTACGTAATTGCTGTATAATAGATTTACGTAATAGCTTCAAGTTAGAATTCTTTATCTAACAACCGTATAATATACAAATTTTGCTGAAGTTCGTAACAATTACGGGTACTGGACATTTTTTATTTAAAAAATGGAACTGGCTGTGTAAATTAGAGTTCAAAATCTGTATAAGTAAAGTGTAAAATACATATAATCTTTAGTAACATTAATTAAAGTAAAACAGGCTAATTGGATTTGATTAAATACATCAAATAATTTCGTTAACTATAAAAACACATTATTTAAGATAATCTAATATAATTTTTTTACTTCCGTGAAAATTACAACCAAAGAATTTTAAAAAGTAAAGTTTTAATTTAATACTAAAATATCGCTATTTGGTTATTATTATTTACTTATTTACTTTTGATTGCTTTGGAAAGTAATTTAACTAAGAGAACTATTTTTTTTTCTCGCAACTTTTTTTTAAGTCATAGAATATTCTAACGAATTTTGAAGAGTTCCGCTCTTTTGAGGGATTTTCGGACGATTCCCTTAAGATTTATAATTAATATTTCACTCTGCTAAAGTTAATTTTTTTCTAAAAAAATTATGCTATTAAAAAAATTTTTTTTTACTCGCATAACGTATATTGACACTTTTTTATTAAAAATGAAACCTCGTTTTAATTTGTCCTTTCATTAAAGGAAGTTAAAAGGCGATGAATATTTCATCTCATCAAAAAAGTCACCTTTTAACTATGCTCATTGAACAAGAACGTTAATTAAAACCCTCCAAAAGGAAAGACAAGATTTTTTTTTTATTAATCTACCATGAAAATGAGTTACTTTTTGTTATAATCGCCTGAACGCATTTAAAGTAAATAAAGAAAAAAAAATGCTACATATTTAATGAGATAAGCGAACGTATTTTTTTTAATGTAAACTTTAGTATACTTTCCAAGAATTCTACTAAAATAGAAAATATATTGCGTGGAAAGTAATTTAATGAATAGAAAAGTAGTAAGTAGTTTCGTTCGTGATTTTGTGGTTAAGGAGTTCGAAAACTTTTTAACCTAGTATAAATAAAGATACTTTCAGTTTCATTACTCAGTTTCTTTAAAACTTATTTTTTACACTTGTGCAGCATTTTACTTTCTGGAAAACTACAGCATAGGACTTAGTCGAGTCTTGGGACACAGAATAAATAAGCATGTTTTGACTAATTTAACGCTTTAGAGAGAGCTTTTATTTGAGGAAGGGTATGTGCTTTAAAGTCAATGCTGATTTATTTATTTATTTTTCCCTTCTGAATAAGAGAGTAATTTTTTGAAAAACATTTTATCTCTAATTCTAACTACTATTCGAAAGAAATAAAATGCTTATAAATGAAAAAGAGTAAAAAAAAATTGTAAAACTGGATTAAACATTTGTTTATTATTATTATTATTTGACTCTTTCTAATTTTAAATATGCACTCTGATTTAGAATGATTAGAATATTTTGTAAATCTATGACCTTTCTTCAATTTAATGATGTTTTAAAACAACTATTTTTTTTGTAGAGATATTTAGGTTTCATGCGTTATTTTTCTGCACTTTAGATGACGATTTTCTTACATTATACGACTGCTTAATTTAAAAAAAAAAAAGGAAATATGTTGAAATTTCTCATCAAAATAAGAATCCAATTACTCCGAAGCGCAAAACTTTCGCAAATAACTCATATGTAAAATCATTAACCTGCGAATCAAAACACGTAAAAAAAATTTAATGCGTACTGATGCCGAATCGAAACTGAAAATAACATCATGTAATCATTTTAGTTTATTATTATCGTCTGTGCTTCTTTCTGTTCTTTAAATCCAACGCTTTGTATGTGATCAATTTAGAAAAACACGAAACCTAATTTATTTCTACATTCTTCTCTTTCTTAACTTAATATTTATTTTATGATAATGATTATGCAAAATTGAGCCAAAATAGTTGCTTGATTCTTCAACCTCGGCGATCGTCTTAAATTAATAACAGTTCTATGTTTTTTCAAACGACTCTTTTGTATTTTACGCGGCACTTTGAATAAACTTTTTTTGTTGTTGTTATTTTCAACTATTCGCTTAGTTATCGTTTGAGATTACGTAATTTTTTTTTCCTTCTTCAAATAAATCAGGTAAATGATCTTTCAGGTTTGTTGTGGTAATTGAATTCTCTTTCATTCCGCGAAAACATTTTTCTCTTCTATTTTTTTCTTTAATTTTTTTCCCCTGTTAATCTGTCATGACATTAAAAATGATTGCCATTTCGTGTTCTGTATAATTTTTCTGTTTGAAGAACGATTTGGAATTAAAAGATTTTAATCGGGAGTTCGGCCATGTTAAACAGTAAATATTTGTTTATTTGTGTACTTTTTCAGATGTAATTTATCGTATCGAAGGACTTCTTTTTAATTTGTGTAAGGAGAAAAGGAAAATAAAAATTTATAGAATAAATATAAATTTTCTTTTATAGATGTTGCAAAAGTAGAGTTTATCTTTAATCAGGATGAATAGCATTTTATATAACAGACGTAGTTTATCACTATTTCAATTTAAGACATGTTTTTTACATAAAATATTTATTATAAAAGCTTCAAATTTATGGTATAAAGAGGAAGATAAAGAATTTATACTATAATAATCATCCTACTTAAAAAATTAAAATTATCAAGTTAAAGTATAAAATGTATCACATCTTAAACAGAAAAAGTATCATATTTAAATGTATAAAAATATCTAGATTTAAAATTAAAAAAAGAAAATGAAATATGAATTTAAAAGTTACCATCTTAAATCACGAAAATGCATCAAATTATAAACAGATAAAAAGTGTAGTGTTTAAAGCTTTTATAAGTATTAGATCAAAAATGTATTATACTCCAAAATGTGTAAATGTTTAATTTACAAGCATGGGAAATCATAAAATTCAAAAATGCATAAAATACATTCAATTTGGGAAAAATATGATTAAATTAATATGTAAAAGTATTACATTCAAAGAAATCATAACAAAATTTAAAAAAAATCTTATTAAATAAAATATTTTACTATATTTCATTTTCTACTTCAAACTCTAATATATTCTTAACGACTAAGGCCTTAACGTTTATTATCTTATAAATTGACTTAAATGTTGTTAAATAATTTATGACCCTTGAAAGGTATGTATGGATGGACTGCAAGATACGAGTACTTTTAAAATTAACAGTTTAAGCACGTTTAAAAATAATTTGAGTCTTTTACAAATGTCATGTTTAAAGTCAATGTCAAACAAATGTCATTGTACCTGACCCAGATAATACATAATTGTAAGCATAACTTTACGAAATGCTCGAGATGCAATTTGATTTATCTAAGTGCACTTATGATTGTCTGCAGTTGTAGAAGGCAGACATTATAATTTGCAACAGAACTGGCAACGATACATATAGTGACAAGATGACATCTGAATGTATGTGCGATGACAAACTCATGTGCAACATGCACTCGAATTCGATATATCCAGCTCCCTATTTGATAATGAAATACACATATATATGATATTAAACGCACATATAATTCTGTATTTCTTAAAGTGCTATCTTTAAACTGTATTTTCAAAATTCCAAAATTAATATTTCTCTTAAACTAGTTATTGTAAAAAGTTTAAAAAAAAAACAGTTTTGAAATCATAAGAACAAGGAAAATACTTCAATTTTAATTCTTTTCTACTCTGTTAAAAATTTCCAAATCAAATTATGGTATAAAGTACCGGCAAATTGGATGCATTCTTCATGAAATCCATTTCTGCCGTAAAATGTTAAATCGAAATTTTTACAGCAATCTTTATTTACGCAGAGTCACTCAGTAATTTTATGGTAATTATCACTGAAAAAAATTGTGGTTTTTTAGATTTTTGGTTCCGATATATGTTCTGGTAGAAAAAGATTCAATTGGAAAAAATACTGGCACCCTGGTACTTTTTATCGCAATTTGATCGGGAATTTTTACACTGCATATTTAATAGTACGAAAAAAAAGTTAAATGTTCTTGAACACGCTATTCTAAGTTTTGTAGTTTAATATATTACTATATTTTTAGAGATTAGACTTAATTAAGACAAATATTTCATTATATTTTATTCGTTCTATTTAATTACTAATAAATTAACAGTAAGTAGTTGTTATAATAGCGAAGGTAAAGGATAATGATAATAAATTACTTAAAATAATCGGAATACATTTTTCAAAAAAAGAATATTAATTGAGTAAATTGTGTTGACAAAATTTATTTATGAAGATAATAAGAAAGGTAATCATAAATTATGAAACTAGACAGACTTTATTATGAAAGTTGATTTTTCGATTCGCTTTTTTAAAAAAAATTAAATTAGAATAAATCTAATTTTACTATTTACATTTTTACAAATTTACTCAATTCATTGAAATTTGCTATAAAAGAAGCAAATATTTGCTTCAAAATTTGTAAAAAGCAAAAAAATAAGCTAGAAGAGTGAATGTTAGAAAAATGAATTCTTAAAAAAAATTCATATTCATAAAAAATTAAAATTTCCTTCATTTGAAACAAATAATTATTCAACTTAAAGTAAATAAATTTATTGATATGACATAAAAGAAATTTTAATTCTATTTTTATAGACTAATACTAAAAAGAAGAAGAAAAAAAATAAATATGACAAAATGGATAGAATATCGAACGAGTCTTATTTGAATCCTAATCCTTTTACCATGCAAAAAGTGCATTTCATTCTAAATATTTCAGCACTCAACCCCTTCGATGTTCTTCCTACATACTTAACAATTCATAAAGCGCACATTCGAGAACATTCTCACCCCCGCAAATAATTCATTCCTGTTGAAATGAGCTTATCTAAATGATAAGGGTAATAATCCTCCCCGGGGCTTCTAAATTGAAATGCCAACCCGTCGGCAGTTCTCCTCCTCTCTTAATTTATTCATATATTTCCGACAAATATTGTTATATGGAAAAGAGAGAGAATGTTAATAAAAGATAAGAGACTAGAAACAACTTCAAATAATTCAATGCTTCCCTTCAAAATGGAAGCATCTTCCTCTTTAGAGTGTGTTTTCCAGGAAAATTTAGGAATCAAAGACTTTCTCTTTTATGTGATTTCTGTTTGCTATATTTTCATGCATGTACATTATAATCTAAGCTTGATCAAAAGGCTTTATATGTTTGCTGTTTGATCGACGCATTTCATTAATAATTTAAACTTTAAAAATCGATGCACTGTCGCCTGAAATATATTGTAATTTATGAAAATAAAGCAAACAAAACATACTACTCCTTTCATATACGCTGGCGAAAAATTTAAATGCTTAAAGAATAAGAATATACACCTAATTTTAACCTCTACTTAAGTTTTTAACATTTTAAAGAGAGCAATTTTTATGAAAAATTAATTGACATGAAAAGCAGAATCGCTGACGTCTTTAATTTATAATTTTAAAACCACACTGTAACTAATTCTGAATCAAATTACGGTATAACGTACCGGCACTTCGCGTGCATCATCCGTAAAATCCACTTTACCCGTAAAATCCATTTCAACCTTAAAATACTATGCCTTGATTTTTACAGTAATATTTATTTAATTAGAGTGATTCCTTGATTTTACGGTAATTATTACTGTGAAAATTGCGGTTTCGTAACACGTTCTTTAAAAAATGAACTTTACGGTTGCTGATACTTTTTATCATAATTTGATTAGAAAATTTTTTTATAATGTACAACACCTCAAAAACGAAGTTTAATCTTTTTTCTTCTTATTTACTAAAACACTAAAAAACAAGACTTTATTCCTTATTGTCACATATTCTCAAAGATTCTTTCTTCTTCAAAGATTCTTCTTCTTCTTCAAAATTCAAAGATTCTTCTTATTCTTTCTTCTTTCTCTTTCAAAAAGACACTTATTCTACATTAATTCTAGATTAATAAAATGATGAATAGATTTTTCTCAAGTCCACAAAAACTGGATCTTTCACAGATTGTCTGAGCAGAAAACTAGGCTTTCTGATGTCACATAAAATCACGAAAAAAAAAATTACAAAATTAAGAGCTGATTTTTTTTTCCAATATAAAAGAAACAGACAGTTAAAATTCTGGAATAATCATGAGGATAGAAACAAAATATTTTCTAAATCATTTCAGGCTCACCTTTGAGAATAAATTTTTGATCAACCATGATATTATGAACAGGTTTTGAAAATAGAATAAGGAGTGATGTTCAAAAATCATCGTTTTTTTCTTCATTTAATAAAGTTATGTATTGAATTAATTTGATAAAATTTATTTTCGTTATTCCAAAAATAATTCCCAGATGGCAATGATATAAAAAACTCTTTTCATTTTCAGATCTGAAAAAACATTTTGAAAACCAACCATTGAGCACCCATGTTGCCATTGAAGGACAAATATCGTTACAGTGTCTTCCTCCAGAGGGCGTGCCACCTCCTGAGATATTATGGTTAAAAAGTGGAGACCTAATTGACACTGCTCGAGATCCCAACTTTATAATATCCAATGAAGGCAATCTGCTTATAAGTGTGGTTCGGTTGGCAGACATGGGCAACTACACATGCATGGCCAGGAATCCTGCTGGCTCCAGATATAGTGAAACGGCTACACTCACAGTTTACGGTAAGTTTTGCTTATAATTATACATTTGCATGCCAATTACAGCAGGGATCTTCGAATTCAGGGAATCTTAAAAAATTGTGGTTGGTACCTAATAATTGTGATTGGCAAAGTTTAACTTGATTTCCAAATGATCTGAAAATTTAAATATTTTAAGACTGCTGGTTCCTAAAAGTTTGTTCTGGCTCTCAGAAATTTTGAATTTTCGTAGACCTTGAAAAGCAGCATGCCGCTTGAAAAGCAGTAGCTTGCAAAATGCCACTTAAAGCTATCTAAAATCGAGTATACTTTTCTTCTTACGGTTGAATTGGTTGTATGTTATTGAAAACTAAAACTGGCGAACATTGAAAATATGTCAAGAACGAAACCTGCATCCCATTAATTAAAATGACCAATCAGAACAGGATCGTTTCAATAAAAAATATTTTTACCTCAATATATATTTTTTCATATAAAACTATTTTCATCGTTTTAGTATGTATGAACTAATCACTATTTTACTACGTCTCTTCTAAGTAATAAATATTGTATTTTAAAGCGGCGTTTTTATTAATTCTATTTTAATAATGAAAACTATCTTAAAATAATAGTTCTTCTCTCAAAGCACTACAGCCTGTTACAGGGCAAGGGAGTCCCAAGTACTCTTTACCATCTCGTCTCATCCACAGCAAGGATTTTACAGTTTCTCTTGTTTACAATATGAAACTATGCTTAGTAGGACTTTGGACTCATATCCAAGAGGTCATGAGTTTGATCCCCGTCGGCCGAAGATTCTCCTTGCAGTAAATGCTTACTGGGGCATCTTAAATCTGTCGGATCACTAAGTTTTCCGAGGTCCCATAGCAAATCAATACCTTTGGGGATACTGAATTAGAGATTGATCGTTCTTTGGTTGAGGTCAAAATTGCGATCTGTGGTTGAATGAATGGAAGTATGAATGGGTTTGCCCTATAAAGCAGGCTGTGACGTGTATGTGTAGATGAAGACGTATTCTTGGCCATAGATGGCGCCATTGAAAAACAAGAAACGCACCCTCTGCATTAAATTTGCTTGTTTTCACTGAGCAGGCAAGTGTGACATTAGAAACAAGAACAACAATGTGAAAGTCCTGCTCTACCGAGTCAAGCCACCTAATTGGTGGTTTTCCTCATTTTCTGTTTCCCATCGGATTAGTAAAAGTGAGCTTTAGTAAATAAAAATTATTTCGGGCTTTTTAGACAAGGTAAAAATGTATTACATAAGGCATTTTGTCTCTTTATTAAAATTTCATAAAAAATAATCATCTCTAGATTTGAGGCCTCAAGAATTTCCCTACGTTTTTTCCAATAGATCAAAATTAACATAAAATCCTCTTGCCGAAAAGTTTACTCTCATTTTATTAAAAAGTCTTTTTCAGTCAAGTTCTTAATATTCTGTAGAATAAGTTGAAAAGAAAAAAAAAATGTTCGAAAGAAACACTGACCTACTCCTTTCTTTTCTTACCTGCATCATCCATTTCTCTTAAAACGAAGTCGTGCTGCAGAAATTACCCCTACCCCACCCCGTTAATGACAGACTCCAACCCTTTGGGCACTTTTTCTTTACCTGCATCCCCTTCCCACCCCACTTCTTTCAATTTTTCTATTTCTTTTTTTCTTCAGCAAGTTGTTCTACCAGTGGGAAAGAAAATTGTTTGGGAAGGAATAGCTTTTGCCCCCCGCCTTTAAATACCCTTCCCCCCACCTTCATTTAACCACGTGAGCCACTTAGGGAGGAGAAAGAATGGATAGTATTTACAAGGGAATTTAAGTTTTTGTAGGGGTCAAAGGGTGTTCGTGCCGACCGCTCATTACCTCATCGTCCGTCTTCTGTCTTTCAGGGCCTACAGGATAATTTGGCTGAATTATTTATTTATTTATTTTTTACCATCGGTTTTGTTCGATTTGGCGGCATCTTTCGCCTTTTCGCCAAATAGAAAATAAGAATAAAGTTCATATATTGTTCAAAGTAACATTCCAGTGGATTTACGGTTAACACCGTGATTTTTCCTCGTTCCCTTTCCTACCCTTCTTTTACTAATAATTTATAATAGAGTAATGGAATGATGCTATAATGTTAGAACAATTATTATAATTATACGAAAGAATTTCACAGGGTGAATAAATTAAAAAGAAATTATTTTTTATTGAACTTTTTTTTCAGCATTAATTTCAAGAATAAATTAATAGCTTTAATAAATTAAGATTACGAATACTTAGATTAATTTAATTTTAACCTCTAAATATATGTATTTTATTTATTCATTTATTTAGTTATTTTTTTTAACAAGTTTGCTCGAAAACTTAATTGTCTGGCCCTGTAAGAGTTCTTCCTGGATTTTTACGATTTTTTCGGTGCAGACTTTCCTGCATTAAAAAATTAATAATATTAATAAAATTAATAAATTAAAAAATTCATAATATTCCAAGGAAATACAGAGCGTCGTAGAGAAATATTATTACAATTTTGTACAAGGCCGCAATGCTTGTTCAATAATAGATCTTTTTTTAATCCCAGCATGAATTTAAACAATAAAATCAAGATCCGTGGTGACTCAGGGGTTTCATTCGTCTTCCAATGAGGTGAACCGAGTTCGAATCCCAACGATGGCTGGTCGATATGAATTCCGTACCCGGCTCGACCACTGTGCTGACGTAAAATATCCTCAGGAGTAAACGGATCATGGGATAGTGGTAAACGGATATTCCCTTGCCGTCTGACTAATAGTGGAAGACTTTCGCGGTTTTCCTCTCCATTAACGCAAACGCGCATTTAAAAGTACTCCACCAAGGCAAAATTTCTCCCAACACTTGAGCCAGGGGTTTCCTTCTGTTCTGGATTGGTTTCAAAATTACAAGGCTACGGCGTTGAACATTAGTAGTCGTAAAGCTAAAATTGGGTTGGTTGTTCAACGACGGTTATAAAATAAAATTAAATAAGAGCATAAAATTAAGATAACATTTTCAATAAATTAATTTTAACTTTTAATTGTAGTTCTTTTTGACAAGTTTGCAGGAAAACTTCATTGCCTAGCCCTCCAAACATTTGTTATGTGGAATCTTTAGATGCAGGCTTTCCTGAATTTAAAAAAAGAAAAGAAAAAAAATCTATGTTATTTAATGGGAAAATAGTGTGAAGCATATAAAAATCAGTACAATTTTATCTAGAATCTTAATAACAGAGAAAACCCATCTAGCTTTGGGGGAAAGCAAGCAAGAATTTTTATTGATAATAAATTTTAGAATGAGAAATGGCCATTTAGACAAATAGTTTCAACGTTTTATTTATGTTTGCTATAACCTGAATAGCAAAACTTTTTTTTAAAAAAATTTGAAGCTTAAAGGATCATTTTCCAGAAAAATTGATATTTTTAAAAATACATTCATATTGCCAATTTGTTATTTACTGCGTATCAACAAACAAAAAAAAAAGTTCAGAGAAAAGTTTTGCTTCTTAAATTTCCAATAACTCTTTCTATAATGAATATATATACTTTTTCAACAAAGCAAAATTATACAAGTTTTCCTTTTCTTTACTCAATAATTACACATGGACAAAGTCACACGATTTTATTCGCCAGTTTTTGTTTTATTCTTTTATTAAAATTTAAAAATTGATGTAAATCTATTTGTTTATCATTTCTTTTTAAATTTAGAAAACTGTACAACTCTAGAAAATCAATCTTTAAAAAGAGCTTTCTTTTTACAAATCAGAATCGTTAAATATTGCAACATTAATAATGTTTTGTTATTGTTTTGTAAATAAAACATTTCACTGAGTGGCGCTACGTGCAATGCGAAACTGCAACTAGAAAATATCGACTTATATGCAAATATAAATTGCAACATTTTCGATAATTGCAACATTTGCAATATTTTTCAGGGGACTGTTGTTACAAAAAAGAAAAAGTACTTTATTTTTAATAAATCTGCTTACGTACAATAAATATATTATTTTGCAAAAATGAAACTTTAATGAATAATTTTATTTATATTTTGATAAAACTATTCCATTTTCGCTCGAGATTTCTATTTTTCATTAATAATGGATCATATTTTCATTCTATGCTCTCTATTTTTATTTACTGATTGTAAAGAAAGATACTTTACATCAATATTTACAATTTAAACCTTTTTTCGAATCTCTATTACTTCAAAAGTCGAATATTAATGTCTTATCTAGGGAGTTTATGAGTTTACTTATTTAAAAGTAATCTGAATGGGAAAAGAAACAACAAATGAAATACAATGAAAAATCTAAATAACTACTTCAAAACACTTGCTTTAAAGATAAGCAACTAGTTCAGTTTCTAAAAAACCGAAACCTGACAATAATAAATTTTTGAATTCTTCTTATCCTACGTTTTATTGCATAGCAACCCCATTCTAATTAAAAACTTAATGAAACATTCTTTTTTTTCTTTGCATATTAAACCGAGATGGCTTTTCCTTAGCGTCAAATTAAATACAAATATTAATTTAAAAGAGAAAAATATGCGAGATATTTAGCCGCTCTTATTTAATAAAATTTTTAATTTTTCCTGACATTTACTTTAATGAAGCAAGGGTTTTTAAAAAAGTAAAGTTTAAGATCATGTTTTACGCTGATGAATGATATCATTCGCTACAGCTCTCTTTGTTTTTATTTTAAAAAGAGACGTAATTAATGAAGCAACTTTATGAGCTATAAAAAGAAAGTAAAGCATTTAAAATGAATACGAAAATGGCTTTGTAATTAATTTTAAGATGTAATGTAAGGATTTTTGAAATTTAACTACACTATCTCTTTCGTGTTTGGGCTCAACTAAAAATTAATTCATTGTTTCCGTTAAAAATGTGCAGTTTCAATGCGATAAGTGAAAGCCAGCGTAACTTTCGTTTAGACACTTTCAAATTGAAATGGCGATCAAAAGGTGTAGTTTTTATCCTTCTTTCAAAATTTTATTTTTGTTCTTGCTTTGTTAAGAAATTCTTCGAAACATTTTTTTTTTCCGGTAGCTAAATGCATCGGTTATTTGTTGTTATTTAAAATGATTACTAAAATGGCTTTGTTATTAATTTTAAGATGTAATGTAAGGATTTTTGAAATTTAACTGCACTATCTCTTGCGTGTTTAAGTCCAACTAAAAATTAATTCTTTGCTTCCGTTAAAAATATGCAGTTTTAACGCGATAAATGAGCGCTAGCGTAACTTTTGTTTAGACACTTTTAAATTGAAATGGCGATCAAAAGTTGTAGTTTTTTTTTTTATCCTTCTTTCAAAATTTTATTGTTCATGCTTTCTGAAGAAATTCTTCTAAACAGTATGAATAATATGCTATTTTCATAACTGCTGTGAATTTGCATCAGTTACTCATGACTGTTTGGTTAAGTTTAGCCTATCTTTAGCCAGCACCCTCTATGTTTATTTAAAAAAATGGCATAAAACGTCAATATAACGGAAAACCACAGTTTTGAGAAAATGAAAAGTGTTTGAGATCTAATTTTTTAGTTTCAAAAACTTATTTCAATGCTGCATTATCTGGGCTCGTAAAAATTTTCAAAAAATGAGGATAAGGCATTAATTTTGATAACTTTAATCTAGGTGAGAGAATGTCGCCAAATTAGCAACTTTAAAATTTTTTTAAAAATTACTTTTAAAATATTTATTTGTCCGTTCTAAAGCTTAGATAATTTATAATGGCAAGATTGCATATAGAGTTTAAAATTATAACTTTACTTCAAGTGTCGTTTCTTATTTTCCTTGGCGAAAGAATTTGTTATCCGTGTTGAATTAGCCCAAAACCTTTTTAAATTAACTATTTTAAATTCGGTTATACAGTTCAGTAGAACCTCAATAATTCGTAATCCGACACCCACAAAATCAGGGGTCAAAAAATCGAAATTGTCGGATAAACGGAATAGCTGTTTATTTTATTTCTTTTTTTTTAATTTCATAAGCCTTTAACTATAAGTATATTATTTAGCGACTATAATGAAAAGGAAAGCTTTACTTGCGTATAATTTTTCTATGAAAAATAATAATTCAATATAATTTCCGTTTAATTGTAGTTATCATTTACCGAATTTTGGATTTGTTGTCTCAACAGTAATCGGATTGAATTGAATTAGGGGTTTAATGGTAAAGGTCCAAAAAACCACAGTAATTGGGGAACGTTAGCTGTAATAATGATGAAATGTGTGTTCGGAATCTTTAATAACGATCTTGAAGGGGTATCGAATAATCGAAGTGTCGTATGATCGATAGTCGGATAATCAGTGTTCTAGTGTGTTATAATTTAGTTTTAACTGAAATATATCAAAATTAAAAACCTTATAAAATTGCAGCAACTTTGTACGGTATTATGAATCAATGTTTTGATTTTATGGTTTAAAAGTAAACAGATTTTTTTTTTTGAGAATGAGAAATCCTATGAATTTTGACCTTAATATGTCATATATATATTAAATAATCTCAACCTCGAAAAAAAAATCCTGTGGATCTTGGATTCAATACACCGAAAGTGAGCCCAAATCTACTCTCTTCTGCAGCATCGTAATAAATCTACTTAATCTACCATCCTTCCTACCTTATTCTACTCAATCTACTCTACTTAATTACTTACAATACCTTGTTAGCAGTATAACGGTTCCTCCCTAGATGCTCAGAAATGATTAGAAAAATTAAAATTAAGGTTTAAAATGAAGTTTAGAAAAGATTAATTCAAGAATCATGTGGTTATTATGAATCCTATGAATTTTGGCCTTAATGTGCCATTAAATGATCTCAATATCAAAAAAAAAAATCCTGTGGATCTTGGATTCAATACACCGAAAGTGTGCCCAAATCTACTCTTCTCTGCAGCATCTTAATAAATCTACTTAATCTACTATCCTTCCTACCTTATTCTACTCAATCTACTCTACTTAATTACTTACAATACCTTGTTAGCGATATAACAGTTCCTCCCAAGATGCTCAAAAAGGTTTAGAAAAAGTAAAATTAAGGTTTAAAATGAAGTTTAGAAAATGTTAATACATGAATTATGTGGTTATTATGCTGCAGAAATGTAATGGTGATTTAAGAAATAATCAATCGAATGAAAAAAAGTGCATTAAGCGTGACTTATATGGGTATCCCCTTCCATTTCTTAAGAAATTGCTCTTAACATTTCATTCAATTTTAATTGAACGAAGCAAAATTTCACTCATTTTATTAAACTTTTTATAGTACTTATATCACTCTATTATGCCATCTTATAGCTAATGATTTTTCCAGATCCTTTATGCATTTTTAATGTACTGTAATGTATCTCTAATGTTTTTTGACTTCCATTTCGTTAAGATGGAGGAATTCAAATTAACATTAAATTTCGATTAGAGAATTTAATACATCAGGTGAAGTGCACATTTTTTAAACTTAGTGTGTTCGTAAATAATGTTTCCTTTACACAAAATTATGAAACAGTGTTGAAAAGTAATTGCGTTTTGAGAAACAGTACTTATTCCAAATTTCAATTTTTCGAAATTTAGATCTTTCTTTTTAATGTTTATGCAAAAAAAGCAAAAGAATATTAGCAATATTGTTACTGCCGGTGTATATATTATAATTTTATTATAACATTGTCTGTATACCGAATGTTGTTGTTCTGAATTTTTTGCAACTTAATGATATTTAATTATTAAATTCTTTCTGGCTACTCGATGAAATAATGGCAAATGAAGTAATTTTACATTTTTCGATTATCATTAGTAAGGGTGTTAGGTATAACACCATATAACACCATTGCAAACTAAAAGAATTTTTTTTTATTCCATTCGACAAAGTTTCCTGTTTTTTTTCAGAAAAAAAAACTTTTCTGTTTGCAACACTTCTCTTACTTTTCTGAAACATTAAAAAATGTCTAAAACAAGTCAAAAATTTTCAATTTAGGCTCAAAACGTCATATTTCTGCAATTGCATTTCAAAAACATTTATGAAAGCAGATACGTTAATTATTACTTTTTCAGAAGACTTTAAATATTGCTAACCAATAAATGGAATTTTTTTCGATGTGTTCGAATTGGAGCTGTTTTGCAATGTAGAAATGTTAAGTACTTATCGGGACTTATAGAAATACTAGGAATACTCAGGAATATTGGTTATTTATTGGGATTCTATTTTGTTTTCTATGGACGTTAGATATTTATTGAAACTTTTTATTATGATGGTGCTGATTGCTCCTTTTTCTTTCTTTCCTTTTTTTTAAGATTTATTTTTCTTGAAAAAGAATATTATTAAGAAATAATTTTAAAAATTTATTTTTATAGAATACGGAAATAAAAATAAATTATTTTGCCATTTGCTTGAGAATCCGGAAAAAAATATATATTTAATAACGACTTTAATTGATAATTTAGAAACATGTTTCAAACTACTGCAATCAGAAGAAGAAAACAAAATTATAAATTCAATTGCTAATACTTGTTCGCATCCTGATTTATGAATACTATTCCATACCAGGTATTTTTACTTTTTAGAAAGAAAAAAAAAAAAACTTACAGCAACCCTGTAAAACGAAAATAAACGTCGAAAAAAGTAATAAAAACGCTGCACGCCGCCAAGCTCTGTAATCTCAACAGATTATTCTCAAAGATTATTTTTATGCCGCCTTCGAATTTGCAGTTGCTTTTTATTTTATTTTATGTACGAGTCAAACTTATTTATTTTTTATTAAAAATTCTCTCAGGTAGCCGAACACTTTATTAATATTCACGTCATGGGCGGCACGCGTCTGAGTTACTCCCATCTTCTTTTTCCCACGTGATTTCGGGCAAAAGGTAAGAGGGAAAAATAAAATTAAAGTATATTTGAAAATATTTATAATTTTCTCGTCCTTCATTACATTTTCTTTCTGTTCAAAATTAAATCGAATTTTTTTTTTAAATCTGAGATTATATAAAAATTGTTTTTTTTTTCCTTACATAAAATTGAAGAATGATTTGCAGTGTAATTTAAATCCATAAAAAATATTGGTGTGTCAAATGTGTGGCTTCTGGTTTATTAGGAGAGATAAATGGCAGAAATATTTTTTTTTAATTTTCTTATAACCGTCGTTGAACAGCCAACCCAATTTTGAGTTTACGGCTACCAATGTTCTACTCCGTAGCCTTGCAATTTTGAACCCAATCTGGAAGACAAGAGAACTCCCATATCAAGTATTGGCAGAAATTTGCCTTCATGGAGGACTTTTTGGTGGATCTAACTCATATGTGCATTACTTGCAGAGGAAAACCACAAAAACCTCCCATGGTTAGCTTAACGGCAAGGGAACTCTTAACCATGTCTACCACTGAGGATATTTTACGTAAGCACTTCGGTCGATGCGAGCTGGGTGCGGAATTCGTATCTATCAGCCATCACTGGTATTTGAACCCGGGTGACCTCTAGACGAAATTGGCAAGATTGCATTTAAATTGACTTTCTTATTTGTTACGTGAGTGCTAACTGTGTTTGAAAATGGTAATAAAATTTCATTTTATTATCATTGAGTCCAAGTTTATAATATTTGAATATTACTCACAGTCTTACAAATTTCATATAATGACAATTGAATGAAATTACGAAAAACAAAATTGTAAAACATTCGTTACATCCACTCGCCACTCAGTGAAAAACACAACGTAAAGTATCTGTCATTTATTACGATTTAGAGTGACAAATAAATAAATAAAAATTTAGCTCGAACTTTATGTAATTTAAAATGAGAACATTGCAACTTTGTTATCGTTATAAATGCATACAATTTTAATTTCGCAACTCAAGAAAATGAATAAAATATAATTATTTATTTATTGCTGTTGCAGATGAATTTTTTTATTTTATTTTTTTTAATAATTGAGATTTATAAAAAAATAGTCATTTTATAATCAGAGTAGGTTTTTTTTATATCTTTGGAATTCAAACTATTATCTATAATATTCAACCAAAACGCCACATTTTTATGACGAACAACAAAAAAGTAGTCAGTTACAATTAATTTTTATGGTTATGTTACTCGTTTTCAACGTTCATTCTATTTTTTTTGTTTCAGTTTTGTTCCTTCTAAAAAGTTTTGATGCATAATTATTATTTAGGACTGAAGATAATGCATAAACATTTTGCGGATAATTTGCAAGTGTAAAATATTTACTGGATTTAAAGTTATTGCTTATTACATCTTATTTTTTGATCTTAGTATGCTTACAAAAAAGATATAATGAAGAAACAATGTCGTATACTCTCCCCCATTTATTCATTTATTTATTTTATTACTAATATTAAGCCAGTAAGAACAAATGAAAGAGTGGCATAGTTTAAATATACATAAAAATTCTTCTTCTTTTTTTTTTTTAACCGAAATTGCATTTGCCAAATAATAATAGCCGTATATTTTAACTGCTGTACTTTTAAAAATAGCTTTTGTGGAAAAAATTAACAAAAAAAAAGTTGCAAAACATTTAAATTAGTCAAATTTAAAAATAAAAAATAAAAGGAATGACTTAAAGCATTGAAGAAAAAAAATAAATTAATAAAAGACTAAAAAGTAGAAGTCAAAATTATCAATAAACCCTTTCTAAATATTGTTTATTATTATATAACATTTCATTACACATATTACATATACATTGTACATATTACACGTATAAATTTAAAAAGGAAAATTTTTTTTAACTTAGAATCAGTATATAAAATTAGAAATAGTAAAAAAAGGGGTAAAAGTAGTAAAGATTCTTTTACGGACTCCCTTTTACGATTTATCCTTTTGAAAATTAAATTATTTATTTCCTCCTTTTCAAAAATTATTCAAAACCTAGTCAAAAACTAGTTTCTCCTTTTCAATACATGAATGTATTAAAAAGATTTTTAATTTGTTTTATTTGTTTAATATAAAATCGTAAATATTTCAAAACAAACATTTTGCGCTATTTCAAATTTTAAAAACAAATAATAAAGATGTGGGTTATTTTAGAACTAATTTGCAAAGCTTATCAAGGAGCGTAACACAATCTTATCTTAGGCACTGAGCATAAAAAATTGTTCTTTAAAAAATGCTCCAAAAAAATAGTTTGCTCCAGGGAATCCCTTTTTTTTTTATTCTAAAAAAAAAAAATTCTTTCAGCATTCTTCCCTTATTATTAGTGTGTCTTAAAGCTAGAGAAAGTGATACGCTTATGTTTGCTTAGCTAAAATATACTGAAACTAATGCTACGGGAAATTTGTGAATTCTGAAATTTTTACGCTTTGCAATCTAGTTTTTTCTTCTTTGCTCAAATTATTTTTAAGACAGTATTTCGTTCTTTTGTCACTTTAAAATTCTTGCTAGGAAATGAATGCAACCGATTCATCTCAAGTTGTAGTTTCAAATTTCAAAATCATCACTGCTGTTTTTTTATTTTTTGATCCAAAAATATATACAGTGTTTTAGTGAAATTTTTCTACACAGTTTAAGAAGAAAAGCGTGTTCTCAAGGAAAAAAAAAATTTAGAAAAATTAAATTTAGTAAAATTTTTGCGGCTTTTCACTGTTTTTTTTTTCAAACTGAGAAAAATAGTATGATCAAAACTACCAAAATATCATTTCCGGCTGTATGGGGAAATTAAATAGCTCGGTAATTTTCACCGAAGCACTTTGGTGATGATTTTGTTATGTTAAAACACTCATAATAACATAGTTAAGCATAACATGTTGAAACACTCATACACTGAGATAAAATGGTATGGTCTAAACTACTAAAATATATTAAAATATACCGTGTTTCCGGCTCTATGAAAATACGAAAAAACTTTTCACTACAGAGCTTTTGTACTGATTTTGATAAAATTATACATAAATTATCGTTTTGAAATATGTCATAGAATTTGATAAATGTGCTAAAATTTGGTAATTCTATTATAATACTTTAGTCTAAGACGTGATTCGGTTAAATTTACGTTTCAGTTTTGTATTTTTTTACTAAATGCGTGATAAAAAAAACTAAATTTTGAAAATTGAGTATTTATGGGTGCTGAAATTCTGACACTCATTCTGTTAAAAAAATTTATTTTTTATTCACGATTTGCATTTTAAACGATTTTCAATTTAAAGATCTGTAAATCCTTGAAGAGATTATAGGTCTATAAGAATCAGTACCCATGAGCTCCAGAATTTATATAATCATTCTGTAAGAAACTTTATTTTTTATTCATGATTTACATTTCAAACGATTTAATATCTGTAAAACTTTGAAGAGAATATGTCCATAAAAATCAGTACCTATTGACGCCAGAATTCCGACGCTCATTCTGTAGAAAACATTCATTTTTTATTCATGATTTATATTTTAAAGAATTTAATATCTGTAAATCTTTGACGAGAATATATATACTCATAAAAATCAGTACCTTTAAACGTCAGAATTCCGACGCTCATTCTGCAGAAAACATTCATTTTTTTATTCGTGACTTATATTTCAAAGAATTTAATATCTGTACAACTTGGACGAGAATATATATGCCCATAAAAATCAGTACCCATTGAGGCCGAAATTCTGACTCTCATTCTGTAGAAAACTTCTTTTTTTTATTCATGATCTGTAAAGAACATACATGAATAAATTGCTAGATCATCAACTTCTTTCTTATAGCTCATTTCTCACCAATCCACGTGGGCATTTTGTTATTGACACTAAAATCAATAGCTCATATCTAAAATCCGCTTCTTTCTTGGAAAAGGATCAGGAAAAAACTGGAAAACGCCTCCCCAAAATAAGAAAAAGCGTAGGAAGTTATTTTGATGCATCGTTATTGATTGTTGAGTTCATGCTGTGTATTCCGGCATTCGTCGAAGCTTGCACCGGTTTCCGTTTTCCGATCTTTTGGAATAGTTAAAGCATGCTTGCACGTAACTCCTTTTTTTCCCTCTCTCGAATATGCCGGATTTTGAAATAGATCCAGTAATCGAATTTCAATATGCCAAATATTTCAAAACGAGCGTGAATTGTACACAGTGCGGTGAGGTAGCATTGTTGTTATAAATCTCACAAATTGCGTTTTTGAAATACAATGTGGAGTTTCATCTATTTTTTTTTTTAAATATTAAATAAAAACTTCATGTCTTTAAATAAAAATGTCAATAGAATTGAAATATCTGCATGGATCTATAAATAATAAGTTTCCGGATTATTACTTTTTTTCTTCAATTTTTGCAAAATTACGGTTTTATACTTGGCTTAGGCTAGTATTATGTTGCCAATTTATATATTGTTATACATGAAAAAAATTCTGATAAAATTATTGTACTGTATGGTTATGAGATTTCCGAAAAAACAAGAACATAATTCTGGTAGTAAAAACCCAATGATACAATATTTACCTTTGGAAAGTCGGATGGGGCCTAGTTGCCCCCTCTTGTTTTTTGTTACTCTATAATTCAAAAAATAACTTACTGAAAGTGTTGAGTATTTCTGACTTCATAAGTTGATCCAATTTAAGTGCTTATTTAGTAATTTCTATGTTAGCTTTACAGTAACGTATGTTTAGAACCTTATATCTGAAATGATGGGAAGGGCCAAGGTGGCCCTTTAGATATTTTGGTAGGTATCCCATAATAATCCCAGTTAGGTTTGGATATAAGGTACCCCAGTTTCATTAAAAAAAAAAGAGTATTTTAACGTATCTATAATTATTATTTATAGAGAATTTGCCAATTTGAACCTCAATTAATTGCTAATTTTGTTTTTAAAAAAAAGTGGAATAAATTAATATTAAATATCAACGGAATGAAAACGAAATATTTAGAATGTCTTTTATATTGTTTTCTTTATCGATTTAAATAAGAAAAACGTCAAAGTTATTTTCCGTAATAAAATATAAGTATATTAGTAAGAAAAACATTACTTTAGTAAGAATCTTACGTTAAGTATGAATAACTTAAGCACTACGAACATCGAATTTATGAATACATTTTATTATTCTATAGAGTTTTTATACAGTATATTATAAGTTTTTATTTGGATATAAATTATAAAGTTTTAACATCTTTTTTTAACGCAGTAAATCACTTTAAGTGTCTAATCCCACTTCATTGGTCATTTTTATACATTTATAGATGATAACTCCAAGAGTCTCTTGCTTAGACTAACATGTTTTTTAACTGAGTGAAATTAATGAATGTAATCAATGATTTCCGTGTTATCTAAAGACTATTTCTGTATGAAAATTACTTTTGAAAAACTTGCTATCTTTCTGGGGTTGAGAATATGAATGCATCTAAATAAATGTTTTTTGTCGGTGCCATATTTTTGTAATAAATTTGTTTTGCTTCTTATTTGTAGTGAATGGAGGGTGGTCTACTTGGAGCCCTTGGTCAGAATGTACTGCCCGGTGTGGTCGAGGATCTCAGCAAAGGTCGCGTTTATGCACGAACCCAGCACCTCTGAATGGTGGCAGACCTTGCTCTGGTGATGCTCTTCAAAAGACTGATTGCACTTCTCTTTGTCCCGGTAAGTTAATTTGTGTACTAATATCACTTTCAGTGAAAATGTACTAATTTTTTTTATCAAGGCTCGAGTCCCCAAATCGGCAGTTTAGAATCTCAGAAAAGACGCATGACCTCAATTCCTAACAAAGTTTAGGATAGTTTTTTTCAAAAAATATATTTAGACTTTTTTTTGTTTGTCTAAAAGTGAAAAAAGAAAGATTCAGTTTATTAGTTAGGTTAAGATACTCAAATCAAGCTTTAAATAAAATTTGTCTTATCCGATTAAAGTTAAATATTTAGGGCTTCTTATTAACTTTTTCAAGTTGAAATTGAGAGTTGGAATTGACAGTTGGAATAGAGATCTAATAGAAAATAAAGGAGAGAAAAATAACCTAATTACTGTAGTTAGAAAAAAAAAAGTAAAATTTTGAACTAAAATTAATTTATTTCTGTATTGTATTAATTGATAAATTTTTATGCAGTACTTTAAAAAATTACCCAATGCTCAATTCAATTGAGATTCAGTTATATACTTTTAAAATCATTTTTGTGAAATAAAATGCCAGTAATTATATTACAATTCAAATAATTTCTTTTATACTTATACTATAATCAGTTTCATGCTATTAATTTTTAATAATTAAAATAAAATAAAGATTGAAAAAGTAGTACAGTAATAGATTTTAGTTCATGAAATATTTTTTTTAAAAATATATTTTAGTATGGTTATGAGTAATTTTTATAACAGTTAAAATGTTTTTAAAACAATTTAAAATATTTTTAAGCATTAAGTTTTTATCACCAAAATTTTAGAAAATTATTGCGTTTTAATATTATCTCCCTACACTACATACAAAATCTTTCCGATAAGTTTTTAATTTATAAAAATCTTTTAATATGGATTAATTTTTATGCTATATTTAAAGAAAATATCAATTTAAAAAGTGTGTTTTTTTTACTACTTTTTCCCCCGTTATTAAACTTCTTCTTAAATCAATTAAATGTCATGAAATAATTAATTAGTTATCAATTTAATAACCATTACGATACCTTCAGATTGCAATTCTTTTAAACTATGATAGTTTTCAAATGAAAGCCATATTTTTAATCATACGTTTTTAAACAGTTACAACTTTAAAGGTAGTAATTATTACTCCTCAGTTGAATATAAGATTTAGTCAATACCAAATAAACCTAGATCTAATTTTCTGCCTCCATAATCAAACAATTCTCACAAAAAAATGGTGCTATGCCTGTCTATGACATAGAAATATTAACGCTTAAACAATCAGGCTTCTATTATAACAGTGTAATTACTGTGATGTTATTTCACAACCTGGACAATGGCTAGCATACCAAAATAAGCCACGTGACTTCTTTGGTGTTCAAGGTATGCATTTCATATGAGGTCGGGATAGATGCGCAAATTCCTCCGCACATCTGTCGGGGGGGGGGGAGGAGGAAAGTGACGTTATTACCGGGATGTCATAATTATTATACATCTTTTTTTCCTGTTTAACCTCTGTATTTTTTACGTGAGGAAGTTTTCAGATGCTTTCTCATTTAATTTTTTTTATCTTCCTTTTTTTTCTTTTTTTTTTTTATAAAACTAAATTAATTATGAATTATATCAGTGGGAAAAAGTTGTGACATTTGGCTAAAATATTTCCAGTATTTTTTTAGTTTCTAAGCACATGACAACATTCGTATGGTTTTCTTACTTATAAATAAAGTATGTTACTAAATTAAGTTTTTCCTTCAGTAATTTCAAATAATAAATATTTTTATAACTCATTATTATTTTAATTTTGTTTATTTATAAGCTTTATAAATAACATCATATTCTATTTGTCATTAAATTTGATTATCTAAACTAATATGTTTTATTTTCGAACATTAAACAGTTTTAGAATTTTTTATTTATTTTATTAAAAGAAATATTAGTGCTTAAAAATTACTTTTGCATGCTTTGCTTATCCTTCTCTAGAAGGACATTAAATGAATTTATACCTTATATAGGTATTTTTTTTAAAATTTTGAACTTAAGTATCCAATCACTCTTAAAGTTTTCTTATCTTTTTCATTAGATGTAATGATTATTTTGTAACATTCTTAGAAAGTAAATTTTTCAATGAAATAAAAATATTCACTGAACTATTATTTTTTTAATATTTTAAATAAATTTTTTCTCATTATAATTCTAAGTTCTTATATTTAAATAATTTTAAAAAAATCATAATTTCTCAGGCATGATATTCGAATGTATAGTAATTATTACATCAAAAATTCTTGAAATTCTTTCTTTTCGTTTATTATTTATATCAAAGTATCTTTCTCTTTTATTTAAATTAAATATACCAAGCCAATTGAATACAATTAGTTATTAATATATTGATTAAATTTATGTTAAGTTTTACTGTGATTTTTTGTGTTATTTTTTATTTTATTTTTAATCAAACATTTTCTTTTATTTCAAATTAAAGCTTCAGCTACTCTCAATAAAAATATTTAAAAATGAAATCATAATTAAGTTATTTCAATGTTTATTTTTATTTAATTATTCAAAAATTAATATAAATTTAGCTTAATTTAAATATGTGCAAATAAATTACGATAAAATTTGAAGATTTCTATTAAGTTTATTAAGCTTATTATTTGTTTTTACTAAATTTTTCAAAATATTGAAACAATTATTTTCAATTGAGTTGAATTCCGTTATAGTTCAAAAAGTTACAATTTGAATTACGAAATTTTTCTTTAATATTGTAGTGTAATTCACTAAAAGATTTTTTAAATAATTTTTTATTATCTAAAACATTTAACCTTTAATATGGTAGAATTCAACGCTCTTACTTTTTAATTAATTCTAAATCTCTTTTATGTTATTATTATATCTGAATCTAAATTAGTTATTATAAGAAAAGCAAAAAAAAAAAAAAAAATGTTGAGGAATACAATTGAATAATATGTATAATTAGCAAATAAAGACATTAATTTCACATGATATGTACCCAATGATTGCTTAAATTTCCACTTTTTTTTCTCTTCATTTATTATTATTATATTTTTTTTCGTTTTCTCTTATTATCGAAATCTAATGTTCCAAGTAAACAGAAAACTTCAAATTTATATTCTTTTTTTTAAATAGTTTTTGACTTCCAAGTTAAACGCAGTGATATTAATAACATTCTATTTATCAGTTAACATCAGCGATTATGATCCGAGTTCGAGTTATTAGAAGTAAACTCAGTTTCACAAAGAAAATATTAACGCCGTATCTCGTCAAAAATCACGGAAAATCACGTGACATAAAGATTTTTCTACGCCTAAATTCCTTCACATAAGATTTTTCAATGCTGTCGTCGAAAGCTAGAAAATAAAGCACAATTGTAGAGGACAGGGAGGGAATCTTTTGGTCTGATAACATCACCACCAGATGCCGCTGTCACCCATTTTTTTTTCTCTCACTCTTCCTGAAGAAGATTGGGACAAGCGATAAAAGTGGACAAGGTCGGGGGATGGGGTCATCATGCGGGGACGGAACTGTCAGTTTGCCAAGACGCTGAGTTCATCTTCCTTATCCGAATTCTAGATAAGGGATTTTCTAAGAAATTTTATCGGACGTGGATTAAAGCAGTTTTTTTTCTTTTCCTCACAGCATTTTTTCTTTCTACCTCTCTTCCCCCCATTCGTCTTTATTAGGTTCCATATTTTGCTTCAGAAATAACTATAATTTACCGTTGCATAAAATAATTCTAAGATAATTTTAAGTGAATCTGGTTCTAATTACTAAAAAAAAATTATTGAGGTTTTAAAATTAACAATGCAAGGTTTCATTACTTTTTACATTTCCTTCAACATGAAAAACAACATTTTTATTGAGCAGATCAGCATAATAAAAAAAGTTGGAGCAGCTGTGAGTCAGGATATAGAGCGTTCGTCTCTCTATAAATTGACCCAGGTTCGAATCCCAACGGTGGCTAGTCGATGCAAATTCTGTTTCCGATTTCTGACATTGCAGACATAAAATATCCTCAGTAGTATGACCGTGAGAGGTTTTCGTGGTGTTCCGCACCATGTAACGCAAATGCGGGTTAGTTTCATTGAAAAGTCCTCCACGAAGTACAAACTTGTCCTAATGCTTCGTCCATGAGTTCCCTTGTCTTTTGGGTTGAGTTCAAAATTACAAGGATATGAAGTTGAACAATGAAAAACGCAAACTCATAATTGGGTCGGCTGTTCAACGCCAGTAATAAAATAAAATAAAATGAAAGAAGTGAAATTTACTATTCTTCTGAGAAACAAGAGTAACTATTATTATGCGTCTCAAGTTACTACAGAAAATTCTTTTGAATGATGTAACATACCGATCAACCACATTCATGATTACATGTTAAACTATTTAACACATTATATAAGATTGCAGCCTCAAAGCTGAATACTTTCTCAACGCTCGTAGCTCATACTAGTGTAAGGGACTCTCTTGAGACGTTATATCTGGTCGTCAAATTTTCACCTCGTGTCTTGCTGTAATTAAGAATTCTGTTTAGTACTTTCTTCCTTTTAAAAGTATGCTGTCGAGTATAGAGGAATGATGCTTTGGGAAAATAGGGTAAAAGAGTTGGCGTCGTCTTATTTGCGTCTTAACGTCATTTCTAGAGAAAGGGAACATCGATTTCTCATTAGGGACTCCTTTTCCTCATCTTCTTTAAAGTCTGAGCTATTGGCCATTGAGTTGCATGCGCGCTTTGAATAACAATGTTGTATTTTCCCCTATGGATAGGGAAAACTGGAATCTGTTTAGCCAATTTTGGCGACTTTTTTTTTCTTTCGTTTTGTTTACTGTCTTTTGTTGATATTTTCTGAATGGAAGGCGGAATTGTGCCAAATTTTCTTTTGGACTTTTGCTGCTATATCTGAAGTTTGTTCGATAACTCGAATATTATTCAAGGTTGACTGCGTTTTCTCTTTGTGAAGTTATTTTTATCTGACATTCAGAAAATTCTGAATAGAATTGTGTTTCTTAAACAAAAAACTTTGTTTATTTCGATTCAAAAATCAAATCTGGAATAGGTTTTGGATTTGTGTAAAAGTTAGAGTTTTTCTTTCGAAAATAGCAATGTTATTAGTTCTGTTAAAATGTATTGTTGCATGATGTTGATCCTTTGCACAGTTATTAACTGAGAGAAAATTTACCAACTGTCTGTGAACTGTCTTTAAAAATTTTAAATTTGCCAACATCAGCAGCCAATTTTTATCAATATTTTGAGATACACTGATTTAACAATAATTAATTTATGTATATTCAAATTTGGCACTGTTTGTATATTAAAATTTCAGATTTAATTTCTTATAGTAAAAAGTAAAATAATACGGATCTCAAATTTTGTAACAGGCTATAAAAATTACATTTTAATTTACATTATCTTTTTTTCTTATTTATTAAGTAATTTTTACTTATTTATTATGCAATAATTTTTTTAAAAAAGTTAAATTTTATTACATTAACTAAAATTAATTATTTGACAATTTTAGCCATCCCAATTAACATTAGACTTATCCCAATTAACATTATTGTAAATATTTGGAACATTAATTAATAATTACTGGATGATCTATTATTGAATGACAATGTAGTTAATACGTGTGTGGTAATCTACTTCAGTTTAAATGATCAATGGTTTAAATGGTTAACATTTAACTTAAAACAATATACTCTAGCCTGAAATTGTAATGTGTATAGATAGAATGTAACTAACTTAATCTAACTTAAACTGTAATAGGCTTCAATTTGCGTAGTATTATGATTTTATATGGTGTTGTTTTTAAAAATTCGATTAAATAACTCCTCAAGATTAAGGTTAAATATATTTTTTTTTTCACTGTTTGAAAGGTTAATGGTTATTTTGAATATATTAAAAAGTAAATATTCAATTTATATTTTAATTTTCCTTTCGTATTTTTGTCAATATATATTATTTTATTAATTATTAAATGTAATATTTTACATTAACATTTACATTAACATTTTACATTAACATTTTACATTAACATTTTACATTAACATTTTACATTAACATTTTACATTAAAAGTAATATTTTACATAGCTAACATTTAAATTTAATTTTGTATTATTTATAAATTTATTAATAAAGTATGAATTTTTTTCAATATTCTTACTTTTTTAAATTCAAAAACAACAAGTTTGCCTTTTATACACAATTTAACGTTAAAAAAAAATATAAAATGCATTTTTAAACTTATTTCTTTCAAAGTTTCGTAATTTAGTAAAACTTGCGTTTTTTTACGCAAACCCTTCATATTTTTTTTCCTACCCCTTCTCATAAGAACTTCAAATTAAACGCAAAATTAAAACCTATTTCTTTCTCCTCTTCTCCAAAAATCATGGGGAAGACTTTCAACGTCGAAATAACGTCAAGACAGCGCACTTAAGAATACTTAACGACGTCATTTCAACCTCCAACGTCTAATTATGAACTAAAAAAAAATATGCAAAAAAAAAAAAAGAGCAGTTCTATCTTCCGGTCATTTGCATCGATTTCAAATTGAAGCTCTTCAAGCTTTGGCGATGCTTTCAAAAGAGCTTGTTAAAAACTGTTCTTTTCGTTTCTTTTTTTATGCGTTCATAAAAGTTGGTTCCCCAATTTTCTACCTTCTTGTCATTACTGTTATTTATTAATTTTTTCCCTTTGGGATCGTATTACTTAGTGATGGTAGTTGATAATGTGGAGAAGAAAAAAAATCAGAGGTTTCATTTTCCCATACATTAGTGCTTCTTAAAAGATTGAGTGATAGACTTGTTCAATCGATATTAATCTTGACAGTTTTATAACATGTTATACATTCAAAAAGAGCTTTCTGGCTAATATATAATAGTTTGAGAAATTTTCTTTCTGCTTAAATCGTGGGTGGTTTTCAATACAGCGTTACAACGTGAAAATATATTAATTACATATTTAAAGAATGCTTATCGGAAATAAAACAAAAACGCAACACTCACCACTACTGAGAAAAGGAAGACTTAAATCATCAAAACAAGTTTGATTGCCTGATGGAGTTTAAATTGTTTTTTAATAAGCACCTATTACCTCTTTTCACTTTTTCATGGCAATCAAACAGGTTTTGATTTATTCGAGCTCGTCTTTCTCCTTTACATTTGGGAAAGTTTATATTATGTTTTTGCTTCTTTACCGCCTCTAAATTTTTCTTTGTGTATCTCCATGTGCGCATTTTTTTAAATTTCATTCTTGGTGAGATGAAATAAACAGATTTGTTAAGGGCAGTACGTAGGAAACATCCCGAATGCGCAGAGTTAACTAATTTTTCAAATGTCAAAACTACCCTGGTTTTATTCTCACGTCAATTAATTGAATATCCGTAATATTCTGTATATAAAAACCCATATTCGAACAAATTCAAAACCGAAGTACTTCCTGCCCTATTCGACTTGAAACAGCTGAGACAAAATAGAAAATGATTCAGGGATAAATTATTCTGAGCATGTAATGCAGTTTTATCACCTACTTCCTCTCCCTGAAAAAGTATATTTGATACTGATTTTATATAAATCAATATTTACAATGTAAAAAATTCCGCATCAAATTACGGAAAAAAGTGCATCTTTCGTAAAATAAATTTTTAACTTAAAATATCTACCACTGAGGATATTTTACGTCAGCCCTGTAGTCGGTGCGAGCCGGGTGTGGAATTCGTATCGATCAGCCATCGCTCTGATTCGAACCCGGTTCACCTCGTTGGAAAGCGAACGCTCTATCACCTGAGCCACCACGGATCAGTCGTAATGATTCAAAATAGTTAGCTTTTATACTCTAGCTTAAAATAATGCGTAGAAACAAAATAAAACAATGGAGTGGGATTCTATTGTAACTGAACGCCTCTAAGCATTTAGTTCATGTAAATTTGTTAAATAAGTGTCTATTTTATGATATAATTAGCTTTTATTATGTTGCTTAAAATCATGTTTAGAAAAAAAAAAGCATATGAGTGCTTTTTTAAACTACAATTATGCAGAATAATTAGAAACAGGGAAAAAATATCTTGAGACTCAACGCATAATTTCAGACATAACTCAGGTTAATACTATTTACACCTGAAATCATTACTGATCCAATATTGTTTTGTTTTCGCTGATACAATGAAATATATCCCAACTTATAAAAGATGGAACAAAAATAATATGTTCTTTTTTTATCGGCTTATGTGGGAACGTGTAGAAAAAGAGCCTCATACGTGATTGGTCCGTTCGAAAGATGATGATGTGATCATCATCATCATCATCAGAAACTCGCCCTCTATTGTTTTTCCCTTTATTCTTCCTCTGACAAAGCAATAATGCGAAAGTGAATCTTTGGTTCGGTCATCGAACACTCTGAACTAAGTTCTATCGGTGGGCAGTTACAGTTATCGCCGGACGAATAGCTTTTGTTTTTATCTTTCGTTCGGTGGTGGGTAATTTTCCCCGCATTTATCTCTTATAGTCTAAAAACAGACCACATATGAATGCCTTTTTGGTAATGTTAAAACCTCCTCTTTATGGTGGCCATATTCTTCGGTTCAACCACAAAGAAAAGAAGATAGAACAAAAAATGTTCTGGAAGCACAGCATTTCAACGGTTGGTCAGTCAAGGGTGCTGTTGCTGGTTGAATGAGTGGAGTTGTGTTGTAGCGGTTGAATGATCCGTCAAATCCTCGATGTCAGCATTTACGCCCACCCACCCCAAACCCTAAAGACCCGCATGCGTATTGCGTTTATACTGAAAGTATCTGATACTGCATACCAGCATCCCTAGACTGAACTGGAATATCTGATTACTTTTGACAGGAAGCCCAATAAAATATTCAGAATAGACTTTATTTTTAGTTTTTCCGAATAGTACAGATAATCTTTTCTTTTTTAAAGAATCATAACCCTTTTTGAAGTAAATCCATCAAAAAACGTGACTTTAAATCTGTTTTTTGTGAGCTCTGTCATCAAATGAAATAACACTTTTTAGCTAAAAAATATGCCTTTTTTTTACTGTTGTGAATTTATAACGGTTATTCTTAACAGGTTTAACCTTGTCTATGTTTAACAAGGTCCCTCTGTGCCAATCAAAAAAGTAGTGCACAATGTCAATGTAAAGAAAAAACTAATTTTTTAATATCACCGTTTTGACGATTAATTTAATTTTTGATCATTTGTTTACTCAATTTTTTGATGCAATGCAACATTACTTCAATGTTGCATTATCTAGGCTTGCAAAAATATCCGAAATTAAGAATTTTTCATTGATTTTAATAATTTTAATCGAGATGGAAAAAAATCTCGTCGAATTGGCGTAACTTTTTTCATTTTTATTTATTTGCTTCTAAATATTTAAGTTAATTGTCCGTTTTTAAGTCCACACAATGTGTTCAGCCAGTTTTATTGTCAGATCAACCCTTGTTTTTAAACAAATTATTTTGAATTTGTTGTTGTTACTAAATTTTAACACTTTCCGCATGAAGTGTTTGTCAATTCAATATTTCTTTTATCAAATTATTTTAAATGTTATCTGTTGATGGCGTGTTCCATTTATGGATATCCATTTAAAATTCGAAGGGTCTATCTGATTTATAATGGATATTACCAAAGACGATAACAGTGACTTTGATCCCAAAAATTTCTTGAATTCTTGCAATTACAGTTGTAATATTACCTGGGATCACTTCGGTTGCCTGTATATTCAGGCTTTAATCCAGATACTATATCAACATTCCATTTCATACTTATTTACCCACTACATTCCTCCTTGTTTATTATGTCTTACATACTTACGCTATTTTATTTCCTCACCTGCAGGCAACTATGCATACTTTTTTTATAGTATTTTACTATCCTGAATTACTATAGATACTTATTTACATCCATTTCACATATTAATGCAATTTTTCTATCTGTACAATATGCAATACACTATATATTTATTTATAATTATTTTGCATACTTGTGTTATTCCCTATTCTCTGCATTCTTAGCGAATTTTTTTTTATCATTATTTTTTTTTTATCGAATTTTTTTAAGGAGCATTATGATTTGTACTTAACTATACCTCTGTATGATTTGGTAATTCTCCTTCACCGTTAAAAGTGTATTTTATTTCCCAAACTTACTTTTTTATTTGCTCGAACACTATTTTGCTTCGTTAGTTCTTTCAAATCATTTATCGGAAAACATTTTATCTCTTAATAGTTTATGTTCCGTTGCATTTATTTTCCATGATGGTTAATATATGCATCCCTACTAAACTATTCATACAAATCTAAGTTCAAAATATCTTGAATATGAATCCGGGTAAATAAAAAATACTTTCATTCTTTCGGTAAAGTTATTCATTTCGACACTAATTACTACCTTCAACTAAACAATTACATATGCCTGCAAATTGGAGAACGTTTTAAGTTTCTGAAACTTTCTTTTTCTTTTCATTTTTCATCTTCTATTCACTTCACTTCGTTTTCTTTCATAATGATGTGGATTTTTGAAGGCAGCCATTAAAGACAGACGATTTTTTTTCTTCATAACTTGTTGGAAGAAGTGATTGGAGTTGAGATGCTTTATTTTCTGGTTAAAAAAAAAATAATCTGGACTTTACCCTATTTCCCCTCACCAATGCATTTTTAGAATCAAACATGCAGTTCATAAAGGTCATAACCAAACCAACCGTTTCAAAAGCTTTTTTCCCTTTGTAATTACGTCTTTAGAACAATTCAATCAGATTTGTGTGCATTTTTAAGTGCATTGAAATGATTTAAAGATGGACCAATTATGGAAGTGGCAGTTTTTTGATGGACGTTTCCTTCGTCCAATAGATTTCACACATAAGAAGAAAACTTTGAACTACTTACATTCAGAACTTTCTTTTATCCCCTTTTTATTCCGTGTTCTGCATTGTGTTGTAGAGCTTTATTTTAACTCTACTTTGATTGGCGTCGAATGTCATGCCATTCGACAAATGTTAAAACTACATTGTCGACTGTATATTTGTCAATTCTTTTTTTATTTATTTCGCGATGTCACTTTTCTTCATAGCTGGTCACATTTTCTTCAGATTTTATAGAATATTTCAGATTTCAGTATGATCTTTTTTAATTTAAAATGAGAAACTTATTTTTTTCTAACGGATTAAAAGAAAAATACTAGGGCAGTGAGTGTTTAGTGAGCAATAATGATGATTCAACATAATCAATAATGTAATCTATAATAATGACTTCAGAGATTCAAAATTTCTGTATTAAATTTTCAAAAAAAAAAATTTTTATATTTTTTTACAACACTTTTTAAGCAGTTTATTAAATCAGATTTTAACCAATACATTCCTTTTTTCATATTATAAATTTTTATTAGTAATTATTCGCCAATTTTAATGAGTAATAAACTTTTTTTAGTATTTATAAGTCGTTTGAGTAATCTCTATTATTTTAGGCAAAAAATTACTACTTGCTTATAATGAGTTCTAAAAATTTTAGATTAAATCTAATTCTTTTTTTAAAATAAAATCAAAATTTCACCAACAAATTTCAAAAACAATTTTTTCCCATTTTTATAAATACTATTTTACAGTCAATTTTCTACCAAACAAATTCATTAGTAAATTTTGTTATTTATTGTGAAAATTTAAAATAAATCGCTATCTTAAACTATTTTTTGAGATATCATATCACTTTCCTTTACCATAACTGCTACACTTTTTTTTCTTTAAAACCTTTCTTTTATAAGGGGCATGATTGTTGAAACTTTTCTTTCGGAAATTAATTTTTCTTCTGTATTACCATGATTGTTGAAACCCTCTTTTTTTAGAAGATAACTCCTTTTTTGCACCATATAATTGTTAAAACTTTTTTAAGGCATAATTGTTGAAACTTTTCTTTCAAAAATTAGTCTTTCTTTTGTTCTACCATGATTGTTGAGATGCCAACTTTTTGTGTTGCCATATTAACGTTACTTAAAATATTTCTTTTTTATAGCATAATTGTTGAAAATTAGTTTCTGATTTGTATTATCAGGATTGTTTAGACCTTCCTTTTTCAGAAGCTGAATTTTTTCTAGTATAGTCATATCATTGTTAAAATCTTTATTTTTAGTGACATAATTGCTTACAAAATGGTCTTCTTTTTGTAATACTATAAATGTTAACATTTTCTTTCTAAATAGCTAACCTTTCTTTTGTAATGCTATATTAATGTTTAACATCTCTTTCATACGTTAGCCTTCATTTTATATTACCATAATTGTAAAAATAAAAATAGCGATTGAAATTTTGGCTCCCGTAACTATGTTTTCTTACTGACTCCAAAACACCTCAAAACCTTTTTTTTCACACCTTAAAAAAGGCATTGTAAAATCGTCTCATTTGCCTCTAAGCTTTCAAAAAAGCAAAATACTTATTCTTATTTTTCCAAACAATAACCAATACAACTCGGAACATTTCTCTCCCTGATTCTACCGAAAGGGGGGAATACAACACCCCCTTTTCAAAATACATCACGTACTTCTAGAAAGATTATCCACGTTAGAAGAAGAGGCAGGGGAGAAAAAAAGGAAAACAAAATAAAAGTAATAAATATTTATTCCCCAAAGAAAAGAGCTGAAAAAAGAAAGGAAGGAAATAATTTACTAAGCATTTTTTTTTTTAAAAAAAAAGTTCTTTTTTGTGAGAGAAAAAAAATGCTGAACGTAATCCAAATACAGGATAAAAACGGTTTCAATTTTCGCCACAAAAGAATATCGTTTTACACTATTTTTATCAGCAAGACTGAAGATAGTATATTTCCTTTCTTTCCTACGGGTGTTACGTTGTCTCTATTCAACTTATTATTATTATTATTATTTTATTTCTAAATATTGCTAAATTTTTACCTGATACTGTTATTTCTCTTTTTAACTGAACAGCTGCCGATTATGAATTATTTATTCTTAAGTTTAGATTGTTGGTAAAGATAGAATATACTCTTATATTTCGATGAATTTTGAATGCTCTTTGAAATTTATTTGTGTAAATTTTCGTTACGAAAATGTAAATAAATTATTAGAAACTTTAATATGTATAAATAAAAGAGTTTCAAATTTATTAAACAAAGTTCAAAGTTCAGGCTAATGATACTCATGCATTTGGATATTCCTGTTTAAGTTATTTGCAGTCTAATACGAGTTTTTTCCTCTTAAATAATACATTCGTAAAAGCGTTGCTTACAAACTATATCAAACAATATTTGTATTAATTTTTGTTGCGGAAATTGAAATGAATAATTAAAAACTCACAAATGCGAAATTATAAAAGATTTTCAAATTCTTTGAATATAGTTCAAATTTTGTGCTGATGATACTCATGCGTTTGGATATTTCTATTTAAATTTTGTTCAGTCTTATTAGAGCTTTTTTCTTAAATAATTACGTTCGTTAAATGGTCAAAGATTTTCTAATGATATGTTCCTAAAAGTGTCTCATACAAGCTATTTCATGTGAATAATGTAGTCATCAAAATGTCTTTATGTTTTTTTTTGTTTTATTTCATAACATAATTTTAAAATGGGATAAACTTTAACATTCGTGCATTTTCTTCATAATTTATTTTTTAGAGCTCATTTTTTGGAGTTTTAATTTCTCAGTACAACTAGGTAACAGTAAACTAAGAAACAATGTCTGTATATTTTTATGGAAGTTTTCAAATTTAACTATCGCATTTCAGAATTTTTTGTCTGTTTATCGGTATAATTTCAAAGTCAATGTGAAAATCTAAACCTCTATCATACAGAAATATTAGAATGTTTAAATTTTGAATTCGCTAAATTTAAAGGATCAAATTAATTTACGGATAATTACTTAATTAAGAGGTTTAAAATTTCAGTTTCTTGAAGTGATTTAAGTGTAAAGCTTTCCGAAATAATTTAACAATAATTATGAATTCAAAACCTTATAATTTCAATTTCTTGAAACCCTTAAATATTAAGCTGTTTAAAATAATTTAACAGCAATTGTGAATTTCAAAACCTTTCAATTTCAATTTCTTGAAATTTTCACGAGGACACCTATACGTGAGAAACTTTTCTTCGCACTTCTTTTCCACCTCCATTACTAATTTAAAATAAAGAAAAATTTAGTTCAAGCAAATCTAGAGTAAGCCATGAAGTTTTAATTGCTGAAATTTCTTTTCAAAATATCAAAATGTAAACAAACTATTGAACAAGAACTTCTCCACTGCTTAATCCTAAATTATCTTCTCATAAATCATTTTCATTTTGAGATACTAAGAATTTATTTTCCGTATTTGAAAATCCATGGCTTACTTTAGAAATGCATGAGCTCACTTTTTCTATACTTCAAATTTTAAATTAGTTACGGAAGCAAAGGAGAATTTGCTACGAAGACTTTCTCCCATGGTATGGCATCCTCTTGAAGGTTATCTGTTTAAAATAATTTAACAGCAATTATGAATTCAAAAGTTACAAATTTTAATTTCTTGAAGCCCTTAAATATAAACCCCTATAAAATAATTTAACAACAATTATCGGTTTTAAAACATACCGCAATTCCAGTTTATTATCTGGCTTCCAGCTAATTTTTAAATTCGAGATGTCAGATAATTGAAAAATTTTGTTGTTGTTCTCAATACTTCACAATATAAACTCCGCTATATCAAATTCATGTGACCAAACTGTCTGGCTAATTTCCAAACTAAAATAAGTCGCAAGAGAATGTCCACCAAGGAAAATTCCAGACAATCAAGGATGTGTGTCCAGGAGAAGCAGGTTTCAATTTGCACTTGCTACACTGAAAAATTTTAAATGTAAAATTGAAATAATTGCATTAATTTACGGATAATGTTCGCATATATATATATTCGCATTTAATAACCATATCCGTAAAAATTTGAAATTATACCGAATTAATAAAATGAGATGTCGTAATAAAATGAATCACTTACCCAACAAGGAAGGTAAAAATTTATTTAATTCCAATCGTTAATTATATAATTTAAAAAAATTCTAAACATGCATAATTAAAATTTCTTATAGAATTATTATTCAGTTTCACATGATACCAAAATTCGATGTAATGATACTAATGAAGTTAAATAACTCACTTCAGTTGCTTGCTATATCTCTCTTGCGCTGTGTGGTTTTGGTTCTCTGAAATCGGCCTTATACGACTAGATAATCTCAGAAGGGAAAGGGGATAGTATACGATGGTCAGCTGACATAAATGATGGGGGTCGGAAGAAAAGATTGGACATCAGCCCATTCATACAACCTCCCCTGATGTAGAAACTTCTTTTGGAAGGAATTTACACCCAGAACACGCAGACAGTGTTAAATTTCAGGACACGGAATATTTTTATCAATAAAAATTCATTTAAAAAAATTCCAGTCAGGTCAGAATGTTTGGATAAAAAAAATATATAATTTTGACCATCAGTATATTATAAAATAGATACAGAATCAATAATAATTGCTTATTTTAAAGTATGAAAAATATGTTTTTAAATTTACTTTTAATTTATTCTTTTTTTAAATGAAAAAAAACATATAGAAGAAATTTCGCTTAAAACTTATTTCAATATAACTTTTTTTATTATTATTATGCATATATATATATATATATATAACCGATCTTATCTGATGTGCTTACTAATCAAATAAAATTTGCATTTAGGCAAGTAAAGATAGATTTTTTTAAGTCAGCAATTATTTGCATACCAATTATACAATGAAAATAAATTGCAATATTAATTGAAAATATCTAAAACAAATTTTAAAAAGGAAAGGGTATTTCTAAAGTGCCAGTTGTGATTCTAATTTTCTGCAAATTACTGTGAAATATTTTATTATTTGCGAATCTAAATTACAAAATGTATGCTGAAATATATTTTTTCGTATATGTTTGATTTTATTTATAATACTTTAATGCAATTTAGAACAATTTAAATCAAGCAAATCAAATTGTTGAATTAAATCGAATTGCTTGAAGAAAAAAAAAGATTTATTTATCATCTCGGGAGTATTTTTTATATCATTAAAATTACAATTTTAAAATAAATATTTTTAAATTAATTTTATCAAATTTCCATTAAATGTAGTCTCAAGCAGGAGTTCCAGGATTTAATACTCAAAAAATGATTAGTATGATTCTATTTTTAAGTCTAAACCATACATAATGGTTTTGAGAGATTTCAAGGCGTGATCGAGTATAATTAAGTCCTTGGATTTTTATTTTTAATAGTGAAACGCCCTTTTTACCTGAATGACTTTTTACTGTAAGTTTTGTTTGGTTACCAAGTAAATGTTTAATGATTAATAACTATTCCGTAATTATTACCTAAATGAAAAATAGTGGCTTCGTTCCGTCTGCAAGTGCTTCTAAATATACCTATTTTTATAATTATGATTTTTCTTTTCGGTTACGGGATGAATATTTTTAGCGTGGCCTCTCTCTAAATGTGATATCTAAAAGATTGTTTTAAATAATTTTATTCAAAAATTATTAAAAACTATTTATCGCAATTGACAAATACTGAAAAGGAAGTATGAAGTTTGATAAGCATGTTTAAACTTTATTCGGCTTTAAAAAAGCTAAGCACACTTGATATTTTCACTGCGTAATTTGGTTCTGATAAAGTAATTCCATAAATTTAAAAGTACGTAAATAATACTTTAAAGAAAAGAATAATGTTTCAAGAAATATTTTTAAGGAATTTAAATAAGAATGACATTTTTAAACATTACTGTAAATAGCATTTTAAATGAAAGAATAATACGTTATTAAAATAATGTGATTTTTCAAACAATTTCTTAAATTTCACGTTCACTAAAAATGACACCTTTAAACACTACTTTTAATGCAGTATGATGTTTGCTAAGCATGTTTAAACTTTATTCGGCTTTAAAAAAATTTTAAAAATTATTTTACTGTGTAATTTGATTCTCATAAAGTATTTCTATAAATTAAGGAAAAATATGTCATTAATACTTTAAAGAAAGGAATAATGTTTCTAGAAATATTTTTAATGAATTTAAATAAGAATGACATCTTTAAGCGTTACTGTAAATAGTATTTTAAATGAAAAAATGATACGTTATTAAAATAATGATTTTTTGAACAATATTTTAAATTTTACTTTAAAAAAAGTTATATTTTGAAAAGTGCTTAAAATTTTATGTTCATTAAAAAATGACATCTTTAAACACTACATTTAATGAAAACTTAAGCAAAAGAAAGACACTTTTTACTATAATTTTTATTATCTTAGTTACATTTTTACTTCAGAAAAGGGACGGTTAAACAGTATTTTAAATTACTTTTTAAGTGAAAAAAATTTTTTGATATGACATTTACAACAGTGCTTAAACAATGCCTACATAAACAATGCTTAAAGTGATATTAGGGTAAAGTAATTACACGTATTTCAAATAAACATTTCAATTCTAGAATGTAACTTCAAAAATATTTTGAAAATACTTTTATGACTTTTTAAATCAAAGAATAATAGTTGAAACAACACTTTCAAAATGATGATACTTTAAATAATATTCTTAATAATACTTTAAGTAAATAGCACTTTAAACAACATTTCGTTTTACATAAGAGAAAAATAATTTAAACAATTAATTAAAATGAGCCGTTGGGTAAAAGAATTACCTTTTAAAGAATACTTTAAGTAGTTCTATAAGCAGTTTCTAAATTTATAAATCATTGATTTAGTTTAATATACGTACTTTTACGACAGTAACCTAGTAATGATACAAAATTTAAAGTATTTACCATAAAGTATAGGGGAGAGTGGGGTCAATTGTAACAGTTTTTACTTAACTATTTTTAACTAACAAAAAATCCAATATATTATTAATATTAATTGACAGACGAGTAAAGTAGACTATCCTCTACTGGAAAAAATAAATACCTTATTTTAAATGTTATTATATTAGTTATTAACAATTTTTGACAGTCGTGGACTTGTTACAATTGTCCCCCCTAACGGGGTAAATTGTAACAGTTCATAAATTCAACTAAAACATAGTTAATTATACATATTATCATAGTTGTGATATATTTTTTTGTTGATCAAAATAGTAGTGATATTTTAGGAGTGAAAATAATAATGAGCAGAGACCTAAAGGGTTAAACTTTTAACTTCAGGGGTTAAAATTTTTAATTTATGCTTTGAAAGGTGTTGTGCGATTTATGCGTGAATGATAGTTTTGCATTCTAATAGTCCAGGATCACCAATTGAGGAGTGCAGGATTCTAGAAACTTTTTATGTATTGAAGGAATGGAAGAAATATTGTGGTATCAATGTTGGAGTTCGAACCCCTGTTCAGTGGGTCATGAGATTGACCGACTGGCTCTCTCAGCTGTAGCATGTTCTGAGCTGTATGGCAAAAATGCCTTCAAAAAGGTGGGCCTAGTGGTCATGGGCCTAGTTGGCCACACTTAACAGTTTGAATATAATCTTTTTTATGGTTATTCGACTGTTTTTGTTGAATATGATAATATAGCAATTAAATGAATTGCTATTTAACCATTTTCATCAAAAAATTTCTAGCAGTGTATGAAAAAAAATAACGAGCAAATTAATAACCAGATTTAAACTTTTTTGCTTTATTTTTTAGGAATTATGATAATGTTGAGTAACAACGTAAACAAATCTCCTTGAAAGTCCTATTGCATTTCATGAATGAATAAAAAATTTATTCTTACTGTGTAGCTACGAACAATCTTTCTTAGAAACATAAAACTTTCCTCTAAGAAAACAGGTTGCAAATGACAGCATTTTAAATCCCATAATCATTCTGTAACAGTACATTCGAAAAAGAATAATATTGAGTCTTAGTTAATCCAGATTACAAACGAAATACCAATTTTAAACTCCGAAAAGCATCTTAGGAAAGCGTTACTGCCAATAAAATTTACGGCACATTTATGAGGTGCCAAAGAGTTGAAAACATTACAGAGGCAATTTGCTGTTAATAGGCTGGAAGCAAGGCGCGAAAAAAGAAATCCCCTTCGATAAATTTTATAGCCTTTGGCGATTAATTAGTTCTCTTAAAATGTTGTTCAAGAGGTTCTTTCTCAGCGTAATCAGCAAAAGAAGACCCTGACGTGAAATCTTCGAATTTAATTAATTTATTATTTGTTACAAGTTGGTATGAGTTTTGTGTAATTATCTAAAATCCATTTGCTAGTTTAAAGTGGGGTAAATATCGAACAAATATTTAATTCAATGAAAAATACTTTAATTATTGAATAACAATTTTTTTTAATGTTTACGCCGAAGTATGTAAAATAGCATTTAGAATTATTTTTAACATCCCTAATTAGAAATCTTTGGTTTAAAATTAATATGAAATATTGCTATCAGCAAAACAGTGTAATAAATCGTTCTTATCGCAATTTCAGGTATAATTTTGAATTATTTCTACCTTTTGATGTTTCCCTGCAAAAATTCCAGATCAAACAAAAAATCTGATGCACCACAATTTTTACAGTAATAATTACCGTAAAATCTCGGAGTGAATTTAATTGAATATTATTGTAAAAATTATGATATATATTGTACCGTATGATAAAATTGATTTTACGAATGATGCACCCAAAATGCCGGTAATACCGAGATTTTTCGGGAATTTTCTACAGTGCATTTAACTAAAACATAAAAAGAAAAAGAAAAACTTTTCATGATAAAATTGATAAAATGGTACAGATAAATGGTACAGATAAATTGATTAATTGATAAAACATGATAAAATTGATTTTACGAATGATGCACCCAAAATGCCGGTAATACCGAGATTTTTCGGGAATTTTCTACAGTGCATTTAACTAAAACATAAAAAGAAAAAAAAAAACTTTTCGTTTTAGATCTGACAAAAGTAAAATTATTTTCCCGTTTTAGTCAACAAGTAAAAGGTTGTTTTAAAAATTTTCATTTTGTCGACTTAAGAAACATAGTGATTTATAAAAGAATAAAAAAATTTATTTCAATATTTATGATTTGAAACATATTATCGTTTCAAAGAATATTATCCTTTTTGAAAATATTTTTTTCAAATGAATGGTATCTTCTTCTTGAAAAAGACCCGATTTTTGATAACTATATTAAAATATTCTACCATGAATAGCTTATTGTCTCATAAAATTAAAATTTACAAAGAATCCCGTCAGCGATAAATATTTTGAAATATTCTATTTATTTGAAGGGAAAAAAAGGAAGGAGAAGTGACAAAGAGTATTTCCTCTTTCATATCGCTTAACCTCAAATCTTAAATTTTAAAAAATTCTGATCTTGACAGCTGTAAGTGATTTATAAATCAGTTCTTTTATTTTATATCATCAATCATCATCCTTTAAAATTAAAAATTTAAATCCACGTTTCTTTTTTAGCTCTAAAACACGCATTTGATCTTTGCCGTGATAAGTCGATTTATTGAAGTTAAAAAGGAAATGATTGGATGATGAAGGCTTTCTAATATGAAAACGATAGTTTTTCTTCTTTTTTTTACATCCAGTTTTTTGAGTTTGAGCAGTTAATGGAGAATATTAAGTGCTTTTCTTTAGTTTTTACGATAATGGTAGATAAATTGATGAGCTGTTGTTAAAATATTGATGATTATGCTCAATATATTGTAGAATATTTTATAATATTAGATGACTAACCCTATTCCTTTATTATCCTGATCATAAACTGTGCAGTAACGATACGAATTCTTTTGATTTTTCTTGATAAAAATAGCAAAAGATTTTTTTTCTTCGTGATTCGATGATAGTTTATATCATTCTGCTTTATGATACCCATTTGGATTACGAGTAATATTTCATCAAAGGAAAGACATAACGCAATAAATTGCTGATGGATATCGTTAAAATTCCACTAACCTTATCAGTGGTTATTAGAATGTTTATCTGTACCATAAAACCTCACGAAACTTTTAATAAAAGGTTTTCTTTTTGCAATTTTTTTTTCGTAAAATGTTCAGTAAAAATAGACAAGAATTAATAAAATTGACACGTTAAATTAACATGTTAAATTGCTTATCTAAAAATGTTACTCTACTTAAAAATGTATTGTTTATTATCTTAACAAATCGTTTATAACCAATGAATTTCAGATTTTAAATTGGAACTCTATTCATGATTAATACAATTTCTCATGAACCTTAATCATAAATCTCTTAATCATTTAGGCTAATAGTGGAATAGATATATGTTTAATTAAAAACGCAAATACAATTTGTATTTTTTATTGAATATCGACAAAATATTGGATTGCTACCAAATATCGGAACTTTAAAATCAGATGTAATACATATGGTTCACTAACACTAGATCCATATATTTTTAGTTTCATGCAGTATTTCATTTTTTAAAGTGTTAAACTATTACGAACTTTAAGGTGAATCCATTTTTATAATTTTTTTTCTTGCAGCTGAAGATGGAAGATGGACTTCATGGTCATCCTGGTCAACTTGCAGTCCAGATTGCAAGCATCATCGACGACGCACTTGCAGTAATCCTCCTCCTTCTCATGGTGGACGATACTGTGTTGGCAAAGATTTGGCAACAAGCAATTGCACTGGTGGAATGTGTCGAGGTATGTTATATTTTAATAAATCAAAACAATAATCTTTTGTAAAACTTCGATTAATTTGTTATCATGTTATCATCTGCCTCTGAAACATTTTAAAAATCTTTATAATATTTATACTTAAGAAATTATTATTTGTTTCGATTTAAAAATTTTTATGCGTTAGTTATTCAAACAAATACTAGGTTGAAAAATTCATTTAACAATGAATCATAATATCGGTTCTTCTTTCTATAATATGGTTAAATTCGTCACAAGCTTGATTAAAAGTACGAGGGAAAAAGTACTGTCAAAACTACCAGAATATGGTGAAATTTACATTGTTTCTGGCTTTATGGGAGCATCAGAAAGCTCGGTAATTTTTTCCAAAGTGCTTTGGTAATGATTTCTGTTAAATTACAATAAAATGCGTCTTTTCAAAATCTGATAAATTCACTAATTTTCTCATGATACCTTAGAGAATGGCATAAAAGACATTTAATCAGTTAAATTTACTCTTCAGTTTTGTATTTTTTACTAAATGTGTGGTAATACGAACTGTAATTTTGAAAGCCAGAATTTCAGTTAAACTGCTACCATATGAACGGAAGAATTACCCCCAAACAATTTTTAAGCAAATGTTATTACACTGCAGTATACAGTGAGGAAATTTTACCAGAATTTCTTTCCATGTGTGGTAAGGTGAGCTATATAACGTTTCATGGTGAATTTATAGTGTAATCGAGTTTAAAATCAAATAAGTAGTCTTCGAATATGGTTCAGTCTGGTTTAACATGTTCTGGCATTCTTGAAAGAGCAGTTTAAATAAGGTTTAAATTGAAACTTATTAAAAATATTAATATTAGACGATTGTTGAAAAATAAAGCACGATAAATGTATAATAATTGAACTTTCACTAAAATGTATAATCATATAGCTTTGAATTTTAATTATTAAAAAAAGGAAAATACATAATTATTCGGTTATCTGAAATGTATTATTGATCTATAAGTAGAAATAGTTTTGAAATAGTCAGAAATATATACATTTTTTAACACTACATGAATGAGAAATTTAAAAGTTGAATTCAGAGGGTACGTAGTATTTTATATTTTTAATTATATAGAAGAAGAGATTAATTCAGAGAATATAAAATTATTTTAAATGTTTACTTACATAAAGTAATTCATATTTTTTAGGCTGTAGTAAATGCAAGTTATAAAATCAAACATATATTTGACACTTGTTTAATTATCGTTGTAAATATTATGAATCTTTCAAATACCATTTAATTGTTTTTTCAATTCTTATTTATTACTGTTTACAATTTCTTAAGAATTTCATGCATGTTTTCGCAAAAGCATTTTCAATTAGGAGATAAAGTGATCTAGGAAAATTTCACAGCTCAAGATAATTAAACAAATTCCACTTAATTATTCCATCTTAATCTTCCACCTGGCTTAATTATTCCATCTTCTAAAATTATTGTTTCCTGGTTTAAGCTATACTCCACAGAACATTTGAGTAAGTGATGTTCCTCTTTAAAATATAATTTTTCTATTCACGTCTCTGCATAGAGTTTCACATATATTGTGTTTTCAGTCCTTAAACTGCTCTAAATGAACATTTATCGGATTTTCTAGAAATATTTAATATCATGGGATGAGAAATACTTCCTTAACACTTCCGAGGAAAATTCCAAACGTTAAACTCCGAATCTAGCTTCCAAGCAGACGATCCAGTTTGTCGATATCGATTAAAAAAGTTATTATATCGATTTTTTGACTGGAAATATTGTTTGAAATATTGCTTTGTTGAAAAATTTTTGCAATCGGTGCGTACTCAGCATCTTCTTTTATTAAGGAAGGACAGTGTTACTACCTTATCAGCATTCTTTAGTTTGTGCGTCTTTTTTTTTTTCTTCCTGGAGGTAAGAGAGCGAGAAGCATTCTTCAGCGAGATGCTTTAAATTTAATATGAATTTTTTAACGTATTCGAAGTCTGTTCTCTACTTTAATTAAGGATACGGGGTATTGTTAAGATATTTGCATTTAAATAGCTTTCAAGAAAGAAAGGGATCCAGTGATTTGCCTTATTCATATTTGATGCCGCATCTTAATTTATGATTCTTAAAAAAATACTCAGTGCCTGCAATTTGAATTTTTTATTTTGTATCCCCATTTTGATTTCTCATAAAACTGGTATAAAATATTATATGAAAATATATTTTTCCTTTTTAATTTCCAAGATTCAAAAATAAATCCTATTGATTAACGAACACTAAATTTGATATTTTATTTGAATTTACAATTTTTAAATGAGCATTTTCCTTCCAAACTTTTAGTATTTTAGCAACATATCAAATATTTAATCATGTGTTTCTATGTTTAATAACATATCAAATTTTTAACCCATTATTAGAAATTTTACATATTTTTTTATTAAAAAAAAACCCATTAGTTTCTTCCAAAATTACAGGTTGCTGTAAGAAAGTTTTTTTTAAAATTTCTTTTTTATTATATAACGATGTAAACTTGAGATTTTTTTTCTCCAAATAAGCATGTGCTCCTAATTTTTATATGATAACATAAAAATGTCAATAAAGTATAGGGAAAATGTTCAAAAGGCTTCTGAACTTTATTTTCAATTGAAGGATGCTTTAAGAAATAATCATAATTTATCCAGCTATATTTTTAACTTCTTATGTGTCTAAGTTAACTAAAATTAATATTGTTATAGTAAGTATATCAAAAGAACTATGAACTATTATATAATTTGGAAAAGCTTTACTTTTTAATTTATAGATAAATATGTACATAGATAAATACATAAATATATTCTTTATGTATGAAGATATTGTTATGTATATAAGATATATGATATATTTTTATGATATTATATATTTATGTTAAATGTATACGCAAATATAGTCTTCATATATATTTATAATTATATATGTTTTAATATTATAAAATATAAATAAATAATTAAATATATTCTTTACACACAAAATAAGTTAATTTACTTAAACATGGTATTTTTGTGTAATGAAGTTATAAGAAAGTTAATAAAAGCAAGTACTCGTTTATAGATTATTTTCTTTATAATGTTTTATCCTTATGACGATAAACTTTCAGGACGTTTGAGCTGCATCGCTGTCTCTATTATATGCTTTCAAGTAAATGGGGATAGAATAATTCAATTTAGATATGCGCATATTTACCAAATGTCACGTCGCCAAAGTAATGTTTAAACATCTCGCCGTGTTTTCGCAGTTTGCTATTCCCTTTGGGGAATGTCACAACAGTTGACTTGTTCTACTTCTATAACTGTTGACACGCTATAATTGTATCTCTCAAAGTAACTGTCAAGAAATTCCAACATTTTGCACCCCTCCTTTTTCTCTGTTAAAAGATACTTATCTGTTTTTGCCCGATAACTAGTACTTTTCAATAAGGCGTTTCTAATACTAGTTATTTTAATTGTAAGTTTCTTGAACACGTATTCTAACTATCGTATTTATATTTATTTTAAATGTCAAAAACAAACTTATATTATTTTATCCTATAGCTTTTTCAATCATAAACAATTTTGTTTTTTATTTTTTGGTATTTTGTCAAATAGAACAATATATTTTTATTTTATATCATAGGTAATTTTAAAATTTTTTATATTATAATTATTTCTTAATTTTTTTTCTTTTATAAATAAAAGCCAAAAATTTTATCAACTTTAAGAACTAATAAAAACCTTGATATTTTTTAAAATAGCAAACTTCAATTTCATAATAATGTTTTATCTTGACATTGAGAAAACTGATATATAATTTTTAAGTAAGGCATCGTTTTCTTGTTATCGAAAACTTTGACAATTTTTTAAAGACAGTATTGTGTAATGTTTATTAGTGTCATTTTACATTGCTGCTAAAAACTAATAACTTTAAACAGTAAACTTCAATTTTATAATAATGTTTTTCCTTGACATTAAGAAAACTAATATCTATTTTTAAGGCGTCATTTTCTTGTTATTGAAAACTTAAGACATTTTTTTAAGACAGTATTGTGTAATGCTTATTAGCGTTATTTTACTTTTATTGCTGATAAAAACTACGTATTAAAATTTAATATCTGTGAAACTTAAATTACAATAATTGAAAGATTTATCAATACCTAAATATTATATTGTGTTTGTATGTAAAAATTAAGTGATAACACTGGTGAGGTTTTTAATGCTAAAACATTTTTATTTTCATAACAATAGCCATCCTTTGATTTATTTCATAACTCATTTTAACTTTTTTTTTAATTCTAATAAGAAGAAAAAATATTGAAGGACCCTCTGATTAGTCCTACTTTATTAATACCACATTTCATTTAACTTTGCGATAAAATATATACAATTGAATATTAACAACCATAATTTTTATGATAATTTCAAATGTATGCGTATTGCTATTTTTTTCTTCTAATTTTTCATACTGATATACAATAAAAAATATTATAAAATTTAGAATAAAATAGGGCATTTAATTAAACTATTTAACATTTCATTAAATTAAATAAGACATTACGAAAATAATTAGTTTAAAGAATTTTAATCGCAGTTTTAGTTCTATCAAAATTCAAATTATTTCGTTTAAATCATTATTTCATCATTCCTATCACACGAAGATCTTCCATTATTGAATTCATTTTCTTTAATGAACTGAATCAAATTCATGTACATCTTTTCAATGGAACATTATTTTAAATTACTAATTTATTAATTAAAAGACGGAACTTTATACAATCCATGAACACTCCATCCATTAATGAAATTTGTGCAAACGATAAAATAAAGCAAAATCTTCATTTGATAAAATATTTACTCCAAAGCAGACGATAAGTTTAAAATAAGGTCTTTTATGTTTGTATCATTAGAGACGCTTTGAATAAAGCAGATGTTTCAGAAAATACTCTTCAGTTCTTAAATTCTTCTTTGTTTTATTTCAGCCATGAGGGACAGAGATCCTTTTGTGATGTTTGGCAACAGCCGCTCTGAAGAAGGTGAGTGCCTGATTATATTTCTCGAACGGTGATATATTTATTCATATCCTTATCAGTAGTAAGTTTTCGTCGGAAAGATATTCTTTATTTACTTCGATTTATTCGAAATGAGATGGAACTGAGTTATTATTCAATGTTATATTCTGATTTTTATTAATGATTATATTTACGTGCATAGGCATGAGTATTAAGCTACTTAAGATTATGTATAAAAATATTTTTTTATTATTTTATTTAAATCCTGTATTTGGTTACTTTTTATTCCTTTTATTTGGTTACCCTTTTTTTAAGCCTAAGATATTAAACATCCAATCTCTTTTTTTCGTTGATTGTTTCTTTGCCTCTTATATTGTTCTAGCATCTTATATAGAGCAATCATTGTTCTATCATTTTTTATAGAACAATCGTAAATCATATAATGGTGTAATTGTATAACACTCATATAATCATATCATAGAATCATAATAATTTATACTTCTACATTTAAATGGCTTCTTCTTCTAATACAATATTCTAACACAATTAATTCTGTTGCTTCAGTCTCGAAAATTTGATCCATATTCTTTTTTCGAAATACATTTAAATGCATTATTTAATCAGTACTTTGATGTATTATAAAATTCCGCTTAATCTGGATTCGAAAAAGACGCATTAAACAACCGAAAAAGAATTACAAAGAATATCTAGGTTAATCAGTTTACTGCAGAATATCTCTGCAGAATCGTTTTCAATTTTTCATTAACTGAAGTGGATTCCGGCGTCCTAGAGTCTTGCTTGCCAATTGACTCTTTTCTGCGCCATCGACAGCAATGACAATTGGATGATATATATAAAAAAATGTTCGGACAAAAAATAACTTGAAAAAAGATGTTTGTTTCGCTGACGCAAACATGGTCACCGAGGGATCTTATCCGAAGATAAGAGCGACGTTAATTCTATTATCGGCACAATTTCTGTCTTCTAAAGAAAAGAAAAAGAAGAACATTAGGAATCGCACTTGTGGAAAATGCTGAAAGAATCGATCGGGTATTGGCGCTGACTCTTCGATACTTCCTTCATCAACACATTATTTGTATCATTTTTTTTTCTGTTAAAAATATGCTGTTTTGTAAGATGTTAATCTAAATAGCAAGGAAAAAAAAAGAAATATGTATCTATTAATTATTTGTGTTTCTTGGTGATACGCAATTTCTAATTAAAAGATCCAACACTATTTGTCTTTATTTCCTTGATCTTACATGCTTACAGCATTGAAAAAATTAGCTATATTTTTACGTGTAAAAATAATTGATAGAAATGTTAATAGCTTTGTATCCTAAATGCATTTTCATTTTTTTATTATCCTATTTTGATTTAATGCTCGGTGAAGTCATTTTATTGACGGTTTCCATTTTTCAGCTTCACAAAATAGTTGAAAATTAGAGACATAAAAATTAATTTAAAGGATGATATTTTTGTTTAAATATTTTGATCTTGAAATTTCTGTCATAGATAAATTGGTAATACAGTTCTTAGATAAATACTGTTCATTATAAATGCATTAAGAATAATTTCAAAAATAAATTTTAAAACACTTTTTACGAGCATTGTCAATAGAGGCATTATTTAAAATAATAGTAATAATAATTTATAAACAAAAATATGGCTTTTAGAAACAGGGAAGTTAAGTGCAAATCTGTACTTACGTAAAATATATCAATCACCTTAAAATATGAAATTGTAAAACTACTCTTACTAATTGTATTCTGATGTTTTGTTAATTGTAATACTTATGTTTGTTAATTGTAATACTTGTAATACAAATTTTTTTTTTCTAAAACTATCACAGGTATACAAAAATGAATTCGTTAACATCAATTTAACATGAAATACATACATAAAAAAAACTATTTTCATAAATTTTCGTGGTAAAATTCTTAGTCTTAATCGCTATTTTTTGTTGTTTTAAGGTATGTAAAAATACTTTATTAGTATCTATTCCTATTTAAGAGATGAGTTCTATCAGAGTTGTTAAGTGAATTTTATTGAACGCTTTACTACAGTTGTCTTAGGATTAATAATTTCGATTTTATTTTCTTACAGTAGTACCTTCCTCAAATAATGGAGCTGCCATCTCCCTGTACGTTGGTGTTTTTGTCGCTGTCGCTGTTTTCATTATTGTACTCATAGCCTTAGTGTGGATGGTTAAAAGAATGAAATCTAGAGATCCTACTATGTATAGGGTGCCTACTGCAGCTGGTATGTTTTTCTTACATCTTTCTCTCAGAGTAATAGAAAATTTAATATCTCTATATTTACAATATTTGATAGCTCTCTTCTTAGTTGAAATTCAAATAACAAAGTTTGAGTTTTTTTCTGCTAAAATCCTTTAACACTGCTCTTTACCTTTCGAACTTGATTTTTGGGAGACATTCTATACTTTGAAACATTCCAACAATTTAGTTCATGATTTTTATAGCATAACCCCCCCCCCGCAATCCTTTTGCTTGGAAATCGGTTCTAATTTAATTTTTAGCCTCAAATCTGTTTTTTCCCCTTTTTATTATTTTGCTGTTTCTCCCACCCTACAGGTTAAACAGCTTTGCACGTGTTTGTGTCTTTACTTTCTCTACCATTATTTAGTGTTGGGAGACTGAGGAAGGTTCTTGTTTATAGAAATGAAACTATAGCATGTCCCTTTATTTAATTCCATTTGTGCTTTATTCACATTATTATTTTTTTTTTTGCTTTAGTTTACATAGCACAAAGTATACTCTATCCTTTGTTGGGTATTTAATAATGTATAACAATTGCTAGCGTAAATAAAGAAATAATCATATTTAACAATTTTCCAGACATTCATCAAAACGGTGTTCTATAAAGACCGCCCAAACAGAATGCACATGAAAAGTATGTACGTGTGTTTAGGGTTGCAAATTAATAACTAAGCTATCGAAAAAAAAAGCTATCGAAATGAGACAAGGAACAGTGAAACAAAGCAGTTTAACCGTTCTTCAAAACCGGTTTGATTGAAATTGTTTGACTGAAGTAACCTTTTGGCCTGTTTGATTGAACCTCTCCTTTTTCTCTTGCAATCAAACAGGTTTTCGACAGGCCGGGAATCGAACTACCATGCCTTCCCCAGCTAGGAATTTCAGAATTCAGTTGTATCCTCGCTTACTATGTGCATACTTTCTTCGACTTCATTTTCGATAAGGATTCGAAAAAGTATATTTTAAGGGCGGTCTTTAGGGATCACTCTTTATTTTTGTTATTTTGTGTATTTTTTTCCCCTTAAGACATGGTACCTATTTTTTATTATGCTGTTTTATATTTATTAATAAAGTTTTTTTATAGATGTAGTTGTGGTTCAGCCTGATTTGACACAGAACGCAATGCACATTCGAAAAGAGGATTACAGTGAGAAAAGCGTCCTAGCTGGTCTGGGATCCAACGCTGTCGTTCCTCTCTTGCCACCTCCTCCAAAGTACATCAATAACAACTGCCACAAGGACGAGACACATATGCCCCTAATTACCGTTCCATTCAAAAATGGAATATTGGACTCAACAGACAAGATTCCAAGGCCGGAATCTCCTGCTTCTGAAGTAAACTCTTCCGGTGAGAATAATATTTAAATTTGACTAAGATTTTTTTTGAAAATAAAGAAAATCAAGAAAGAAAAAAAGTACACATTTGCAACTTTGGTTTTAAAATTAATTAGTTTGATTCGTTTTGGTTGGTACAGTTTTGCACGCATCATTAGATATCTTTTCCAAAACGAAAACGATCTTTCTCATACACTTGTTAAGCAAAAAATTTTATGCGAAATTCAAATTGCTATGTGAATAGTTTTTTTTTTATTTTTTCGTTTCTTTTTGGTTAGATTTTATTAAATAAATTTATAATGGCAATTTAGATTTGCTATGCTTATTTGACGACTTTTTTCCAAAATTAATTTTTATTTTCCATTCAGAATGTTTTGTAATATATTCTGGCAACTTTTTATATATATATATAGCTCAAATATTTCATTCTATACTACTTATGCACTGAGAATTTATAAGTATATTCATTTCAGAAAAGGTCTCGTTGAAATAGTTTAAACTATTATACATTCATGGGCATCAGAGGTGTCCAGTTTTTGATGAGGATGAAATTTAAATTCACAGTCACATTTGTTCTCTATATTTCACACATAAAAAAAATATTACTTAAATTTGCTAAATATCGATATTTGCAAAAGATTATTCGTTTTCTTGATTTTATCTTTCATTATAATTAAATTGATGATGATTTTTGAAAATTTTCTTTTCTTATCTGAAGTTCTGAGGAAGACTTAAAAAAATTTCTAAATATTGAGGGTTGCATATATCCCCTCCCCTGCCACCGATGCCCATGATTGTATTATTAATTTCTGTGTACTAGTGGTTATATATTTCCAGGGGTCTGTCCAGACATTTTGTGAAAGGTCCGTTTTTCGTGAAATTGTGAAAAAATTACTCACATTCTTTCAACCAGGGTCCGCTTTTATGAATTTGTGCAAATAGGGTCCGTTATTGCAAAAAAAAAATTTTTTTCAAGGAGTTCTTAAATTGTATAGACATACAAGATTATGCTCAACACTGTAAAATTGTAATTAAAAAAATTTAATTTTAAAAAATAAACAACAATCGCTCCTTCTGAATTAGAGATGCAGCATATAAATATTTGGTATTTAACCTATACTGCTGAACGCAGAATATTAATTTCGGACGAATAATGGAAGAATCATCTGCCGAAGACAAAACTTAATTCGTTTACATCCATCTTTCTTGTTTTCTGCCCTGGAAAGGGTTTATTCGATTTAAATAATAATGAAGATAAAAAAATTTGTGAAGGGTCCGATTAAAAGAAAAATCATTTTGTGAAGGGTCCGTTTTTAAGATAAAATATTTTGTGAAGGGTCCGTTTTTAAGTTAAAATATTTTGTGAAGGGTCCGTTTTCATGAAAAGATATTTTGTGAAGGGTCCGTTAACGGACTCAAATTTCTTCTAAACAGACCCCTGATTTCACAATAGTAATACATTAATGTTGTTAAATATATACCAAGTATAGTTTATATATTTAACAATATAAAATATATATTAACAATATACATTTAACAATATTAAATTCCATGTTTTTTCACATGAAAAATGTATATTATTTTTAATGAATCATTAAAGTAGAATATATACATTTTCTTGAAACATTATAATAATATCGATATATTTTTAAAAATTAAATTAATATATATTTATTTCATAAAACATTAGTGTAATATATATATATATATATATATATATATATATATATATATATATATATATATATATATATATATATATATATATATATATATATATATATATATATATATATATTCATGATTCTTGTGGAATATGTGTACATTCCATGAAACATGTATTTTGTTTGGGAATTTTCTGGAAAATATATCTGCTTCATTAAAATATTTGTGATGCATTGTTCTTTCCTTTATGAATCATTAGGGTTACATATCTGTATATTTTCAGTCTCAAGTGGACGAGGTTCTGCTTATGGTGCATCATGTAACAATTCAGCTGCCTCTATGAATTTGCCTCCAAATGTTGATGTGGATCTAGCAGTATGGGCTTCATTGACAAAAGCCGGCGGTAGAATTACATTGCCTGATACTGGTTAGTGCTGCCATCTATAAAATATTTCTTCAACCATGATTTCCATTTTATTTTAATGTTTCTTATCATTACTATAGAGTTTAATTATAACAATCCATGTTTACAGGAATATCATTAACGATACCGAGAGGTGCTGTGCGAAAAAGTGCAAGTGTTTATCTCGCTGTTTTACGAGATGATAAGGACAGGCCAAATCTCTCAGGTATGGAATTGTTATAGTAATGATGATATTCAATAAAAATTAATCGACTTGTTAAAAATTAATATTTAAAAAATTTAATTTTAAATTATTTGTTCTGAAATTGAACATTCATTATGCTATTGTAAATTTTTTGCTGTTCATTTTTTTGTAAATTCAACTATTTATTTTATATTTAAAAATGCTATATTTATCTGAATTATTTTATATGAATTAAAATAATAATAATTGTTGAAAGTAATTACTTTTTTAACAATTTTTTTCAATATTTAACTTAATGCTATATCAAATTGGCTCTGTTATTTTTATTTCTGTTATATTTCTCTTTAAGTGACAAAGTATTTTTACCCAAGAAGTTCCAACAAATACTAATTAAAATTTTGGTTAATAAATTGTGTCTTGTTTAAATACTATTAATTTAATAGATAAAAATTAGTAACGTATCTGTGATCACTAATTAAAACATTAATTTAATTTCTCAAGCTCGTAGAAAAATTTGCTTGTGATAAGACTCTTAAGTATTCTGCGTTAATTAGATAGTTAATTTATTTATTCATAATTTCACTTCATTATTTTATCAGTAAATAAATTGAAAATTTATTTAAGAATTTTCTCTAATACCTCTTATGTCTGTTTAAGAAAAAGTTTAAAATAAAAAGAATTCTTTTTATTTTTTATTTCTCTCAATTATAAGTTTAACTTGTTCTGAAAATTCTGACTAATGTTAGCTTCTTAATAATGCTAAAAACTATCCATGAATCTTCATCGAATTAAGAATTATATACAGTTCTATATATTTATATGAATACATAACATGGAACTCTCCATCTTAATTCCTATCTAGCATCCGAATTTCTTTAATTTTTATTGTTCTTGCAGTTAAAGTTTTTCTTAAAATGAACTTTGTTTGTAATTTTTTTTTCTTCCGCTTTTATGAAGCTTAATTTTCAAATGTACTTCTCTTTATTTAACTAATTTTCCTGTTTTTTTCCAGACAAAGAAACAATTCTAAGTCCTATAGTTCAATTCGGACCTCCCGATGTTCACTTTACAAAACCTGTAATCTTGAGTCTTCCTCATTGCGCCCATATAGAAACGCCAGATAAATGGTCCATTCATATTTATAACAGCGAAACTCCAACAGCCGAAGAAGAATCGCCTGCTTGGAAGGTAATTCAAAGTCCATAATGTATTTTATCTTTTACGAAAAAAACCTGATAACTAGGAATTTTGCTTATATCATATTGCTTGGATTAAAAAAAAGAGAATCTCTCTCTCGTTGTGAATATATATATATATATATATATATATATATATATATATATATATTCATTAATTGCTTTGTTATACATTCAAATTTTCAAAAAAGTTTTAAATTTTTAAACTTTTATATTGCTTTCACTTGTTTTAATTTACTAATAAATACAAGAACTAACATTGTGCTGAATAATATAGCAGTTCTTCTTAAATACTCAATTATTGAATAAAATTTCAAAAAAAAATTTCCACTCAGTTGTGATTTTTCCGAGTTGTTAATTTTATAATAAATAAAGTGTTTCTTTTTATTTAAATAAACATTTTATTGCCCTGTGACTGACGAATCGTTCATTTTCAGAACCTGGTAACTGTTGGTCAGGAGACTATCAATACCCCACTTTTCTGCCAAGTGGATCCTCACCATATTCACCTGATGACTGAACAGTTAGGAAGGTTCAGTGTAGTGGGCGAGTCTTCATATGGGCAGAAAGCAGTCAAGTCTATTGCCCTTGCTGCTTTTGCACCGGCATTCCATTCTTCCACTGACTACACCATAAGGGTATATTGTATAGAAGACACCAAAGCAGCCATTCAGGTAACTATCGAATACTAGTAGAAGTACTCTTTTTTTATTATAAAAATTTCCCTATTATCATACTTTTATAGGTATCTAAACCTAAAATAAACTTAATTTAAAAACATAAACTAGTTCCTAAATTTTTTTGAACTCTCATACGTTATGCTTCAGTGAGATAATGTTGACTCGTACTTTTTTGCTCTGAGTACGAAGCTTTTTTTAAGCAAAATTTTATGCTTAGTTGTATATTTCATCAAAAATTTACCTACAGATTTATATTCCAATTCTATTTTAACTTCAACCACAAATCACCTTTTTAGAACGAAAAACGCTTTCATTGCGTTTTAAACTGTAAGGTTATAAGAAAATCAAGAAACAATGAATAAAATACAATTTGAATTACATTAGTATTTCTCATAAGGATCTTCTTCCCTATATGTGTACTAAATTTGCGGTTACTCTTTCTTGTAGGGAATGATGCAAGTGGAAGAAAAATTGCGTGGATCTCTTCTAGATGCTCCGAAATCCATGTTGCTTCAAGATGGCGGTTCTAATTTGTGCCTTTGTCTGGAAGACATTTCTACTGGCTGGAAATGCAAACCATTAGCAAATTATCAGGTAAATATATTTCGAAATTTCAAGCATATTTCCGGATATTTGTTTCACCAGTCGAAATCATGTCAATTTCAATTCCTTGTATTCTCATATTTTTTCGGTTATATTACAGGAAATCCCTTTCCATCATTTGTGGAATGGACGACAAAATCACCTTCATTGTTCATTTAAATTAGAGAATGTTGATCGTTCTATACAGTCAGTGAGCTGTCACATCTTGGTGTATCAACGTGGGGCTCAGTCAAATAGACAAGTTCTCAAAGTCAGCACAGACTATAAAGAAGTAAGTTGTGAATTAGGTTCAATTGTAATTAATTGCATATGCATTAGGTTCAAATGTAATTAATTGCGTTTTGCATGTCATTAAAAAAACGTCTCTTTCTAAATTCCTCTTTTGTACTTTCTGGAAGCGTAGTGTACCAAATAATGCTTGAAAAGGGTTGCATGAAATATGAACATTTAGAAAGGATATGAGCCGCTAATTTAAACCATACTTTGGAGAAAACCTTATTAAAACTTAATTCACACTATCAAAATTTTTCCAGATGTATTCCTTTGATTTCCATTTTATTCCTTCGCTATTATAGCCAATAGGGAAGCATTGGAATTATTCCCAACAAGAAATACAACAAATAAATTCTTTAGCTGGTGATTTTTATGAGCCGAAAAACAATTGTATACGAGTTGTTCTATGGTAATTACACTTAACCATAAAAAAAATAATTTAAATTTTGGAAAGATGCCTTCTGTTCTACGTTCTTTTGTTTTTTAAATTAAGTTATCTGTGCTGTACCATTTAAATACTGAAGGAGGGAAAATTCTCCTCGACACAATATTTAAAAAGTATCTTATTTTTTATTTTTTGAAATAAAATTTTAAAGATTTGAATTCCATCTGAGACTTAAAATAGTTGAAATAATAATAAAAAAATTATTTGTTTATTTACAGAAGTTGCCCACGCCTCCCCAAAGTACGACGGTATCGTCTTTGTCATCATCCATAATTACAGAAAGTAGTACCGGACCGCTTCTTGCTGTGGATCCAACAGAAAATGTATTCAGGTATGTCAGTGACTTTAATAAATAATTTTTAGTCAAGTAGTATATATTAGGTCACATAGTAGTTATATAATTTTAATAGTGCGAATATGAACGGTGCATAAATATCTAGATTTTCGTGCATCGAAATATAGGATTTAATGAGGCTTTAATCATCAATCGTAATTCTTGGAATTGCTCATAAAGTAACATTTAATTCTTCACTCCTCGTGTTAACAAAAAAAATTAAATTTGTTTCTTGTAATCTTGTAAACACACTTTTAATCTTTCTGATTTGGTACATTAGAGAGATCTGATAAATTCTCTGGTGGCAAGTGATAGTTGTCGCAGGGATACTTTTTAGTAGAGAGATTTGGCAATACCGTTTTGCGGCTTTTCTAGTTTAAATACATATGTTCTGAAGTAACTAGCCAGGCTCAGTTTTAAAGAATTTGGAACAAGGGTCAAATAAATTGGCTGAAGTGTAAAATATCTCTCTCTAATCAATACAGTGACCTCAAATATGCGAATTAATTAGGGTGATCTGCGATGGCTCAGGGGACAGAGTGCTCGCCCTCCAATGCGGTGAACCGGGTTCAAATCCCAGTCAATACGAATTCCGCATCCGGCTTGCACCGACCACAGTGCTGACTTGAAATATCCTCAGTGGTTGACGGATCATGGGTTAGAGTCCCTTTGCCGTAAGGCTAACCGTGGGTGGTTCTCGTGGTTTTCCTCTCCATGTAACGCAAATGCGGGTTAGCTCCATCAAAAAGTAATCCACGAAGGCAAATTTCTTCCAATACTCGATCCAGGAGTTCCTTTGTTTACTGGATTGGGTTCAAAATTACAAGACTACGGAGTTGAACATTAGTAGTCGTAAACCCATGAAATTTGATCGGCTGTTCAAGGACGGTTATAAAAAAAAAATAATAATAAGTAGCGTAGACGATATTTTAAGTTACGAAATTAGACATAAAAACGTGGTATCTCTGAATAATCATACATTTTCTTCAATAGATTCAAATTTCTGATTCCCAAAATATAGGGGTAGCTGCAATCTGGGAAATATGGTCCTAATAGTTTGGCCGGTAGAGCGGTCCAAAATTTAGACCCTCTACCTTAATATTAATATTACTTTTTGAGTATTTTACCAGATCTTGACAATTTCTTAAGCAAGTTGAAAATTTTGTGTACACAATTATATACTTCGTTTATCCAAAGGCAATCCCACGCTAAAAAGTAATTTTCTGAAATATTTATTATTTTTTATTATTTCATTAATTAATAGTCGAAAAAAGGTTGAATCGTAAGTTGAAAAATTTTTTACATAATTTTAAAGAAAATTTTTTATATCAATTTTACATGGCAGAATACAAAATTTTAATTGGTCGAATAGTTTGGGAGTTTCAAATTTGATTTCTCAGGAATTCATTCGACCGATTTCGATCAAATTTGTATCTTATTATGTAAAATTACATTCTTTAAAATGATGTAAAAAATTTCTACCATACTATTACATTGTTTCCTCAGTTCTTAAATGGAATGGTAGAAAGTAATAAATATTTATAAAAGTTATTCTTTGCATGGAATTACCTCTGGAAGAACGAATTTTCTAAATGTATGTAAAATATTTTCAATTCGCTCAAAAATTTCTCGAGATATAACGAAATATACAGGAAATAAAATAACATTCAGAGGTCCAAATTTTGGACAGTTCTCCTGACCACACTATTGATACTTATTTCGTAACTTGAAGTATTGTTTGCAGTAATTAAGTAGCATATTTGAGGTCAATTTTTTTAAGCCATTAAGATAAAGTCCTAGAACGTGAAGATCCGATCATTAGATCAAAAGTTATTTAGAGAGGTGCATTTTCTATGCTCACTGTACATAGTTTAATTAGTGACATAAATGAATCAAGCTATAATTATTATTATGTATTTAAAAAGTGCGTGTTCATAACAAAATTAAAATTACGCTTGATAACAATTTAACTAAAAATGATCTTCTTTTATCAGATAATTGCAATTTATTTTATTTATTTCATTGTATTTCACTTATTTATTTATTAAATTTTTATAACTTTTTTTCATATAATTTGATTTATATGAATTTTATTTTTCATGTAGATTAACTCCAGATGTAAGAAAACAGCTCTGTATTTGCTTAGATCCCCCAAACAGTAGGGGAAACGACTGGAGGAGATTAGCTCAAGAGTTAGGTGTGAATAGGTAATGATCTACTATTTTACTAGTTAAATGACTTTCAGGGATAGGACTGCCTGGTTGGTAGGACGTCGGGCTCCTGTTCGTGAGGACGTGAGTTTGAATCCCGCCGGTAACTGGTGTACGTTAAATCTGTCGGCGTCACAAAGTTCTCATAACAAATCAATACCGCTGGGGGTACTGATTGATCGTCCTCTGGTTAAGTTAAAATTACGATCTGTGGATGAATAAATGGAGTATGATTGGGTCCTCCCTGTAAAACGGGCTGTGTATGACTGAAGTCGTATTCTTCGTCATAAATGGCGCTACTGAAAATTAAAATGAAATTGAACTAATAAATTCGCCTGATTTCGAACAGGTTTGCCGGTATTGGCAAGTGGCATAAGTGACAACAACAACAAATGACTTTTAACTCGACATTTATATGATAAATTGAAGTATTACATTTGGTTTCTATTTCGAGTTTATTTAAAAGAACTTTAAAAAGAACTTTTCTTTCTTTTCAAAAACAGAAACTTTCTTGAAAATGTGATAAACTTTACATGAAGTTTGGATTTTTGATTCTGTGAAATTTCAGCTAGAGATCTTAGCCTGCTGCCGATGAAAATTACAATTGTTTCCTAAATTGCGCAAGTAAAATTTAGCATTATTTCATCCACCAATCGAAATTTTCACATTGACCATCAAACAGGCATAATTACTAAAAAAGAAAATGATAAAATTAAAACAATGAATAAAATGATGAAATTATTTTTTAAAATTTTGTTTTTCAAGTAAACTAAAATGATAAAAGAATTTTATAATTAGACTCAAACTGATAGACTTATTGCATAACTTTCGTAGTAATGTGCCCTTCTTATATTGAAACTTCTATTGAAAGTAATACACCCTACGTTTTTTGATTCATGCATAATTTTTTTTTAGATTGCTCTATGCTTAAGACTACTTTGAAAAACGAAGTTTCTAAATAGTCTGAAAATAGGGCAATCTAAAAAATGTTAGACTTCATTGACAAAAGTAGATTTTAAAGTAGTTTAAGCAAGCAGTAAAAGTACTAGACCTTGTAGAAGTCGAAAAATTTAATTCTGTTTAATTATTTGAATTTTTACAAAGGAAATTGTTTTTCTATACAACGAAAGATCAATTGAAAGTTGCTAAAATCGAGTATATCTTGCATACTGTATGCTTTTTAACATATTTTGCCTGCTTTTTTTTAAAGTTGTTTATTTTTTATTTATTTATTCCAGATACATAAATTATTTTGCCACTAAACGTAGCCCAACTGACCATATTCTGGATCTCTGGGAAGCAAGAGTGCAAGAAGTGAGCAGCCTGGGCAATCTCCTCAACATCCTGAGGGTGATGGGACGTTGCGATGCTGTCGAAGTTGTTGAGAAAGAAGTCGGCTCTTGGATTTGAGCATCATCCTAGCAACTATTAGACTCTTTTATATTAGGCACGAATATCATATGAAGAAAAAAATCATAACTCTCAGTAAATTATGATGTATAGACAAAAAATTTCTTACATAATTAGGATAGAAAAAGTATTGAAATGTTAAATACGTCTACACATGCGGGTCGTATGGGCTGATAATCAATAGAAATTGATGGCTGATAGCAGCCATATGACCGCCGTGAGAAAATTAATTTGATTTATTTGGATAATACAAGTACCTTATTATATTTTGTTTCAATCATATTTTTTATTCTATTAATGATGCATGTAAAAACAATTAAATGAATATTTTTTTTAAAAAATTTATTTATACATTTCTGAAATATTCTTTGAAAATATTGAATTTATTATCAGTTATTACTGTGGGTTTACATTCGAATGTATTGAAACATTAAAATTGCTTTTTCATTACTTGAACACAATTACAGCAAAAATGTTCGCATATACTTTATTTTAAAATATAAATTAGCTTCTAAATATTTTTTTTTTTAAATTTCTTGTAGGGAATATTTTTAATGCTTACCAATAACAGTTAAAAGGAATGAAAAAAGTTGTTATATACTTTTGAGTTACAAACATCAATTAAAGAAATTGAGGAAATTTAATTTGTTAAAGTTGAAAAACATTTCTTTTTCTCAAACACTTTTTCTATCCCAATTTGCTGCAAAATGTATGCAATAGAGGCTTGCAAATCAGTGATTTAAACTTCTTTTTGCACAAGTCATAAATGTGCAATTATGTGATCTTCCAGTTGTGCCTGCTGTACATAGAATTCAACTGTATCATATGTACATAACATTAAAAAATCTGCATAAAACACTATTTATAACACTGTTGATCAAGTGAAAGTTTCATAATTATTGTGCTTCATAAGTACGATCTGATCCTTTGTTCACCAACATTGCATTTAAATTGTCTACATGTTTTTGTACAATTATGTGTAACATTGTATATGTGTTCCGTTGTGTCTCTATGTTTTAAAAGAAATATTAATACACTTTGTTGATGCATTTAAGTTAATGTGCACTGCAATTTTTTTTATGTAATACGCAATTTTCTCACTGATAAAACTCTTGCACTGATATGAATTACATGTTTAGTGTATGCAATTTTTTTTCTCCATATTGCTAAGAATTGAATTCACGTTGTTAGATTTTCTTACAATACAGTGCGCACGAATTAAAGCAATTGTTAATTTAACTCACCTTTTAACATGTTTATGAAGAAAATAAAGCTTGGCATTGACGTTATGAAAAATTAAATATAAAAATATATCTGGAGTTTTTGGGGGAAAAGGTTGTAAGTAAAATTAAATCAGAAAAGAAAATTATTGAAATTGCACTTGCATATGTAGTGAAATCAAATAAAACATAAGTGTATTGAAACTGAAATTAGAATATTAAACAATATGGATGATGGATGAAACAAAGTTATTTTTTATAAACTAAAATTTAGTATTATACTTTTTTCCAAAACATTCTCTAATTGTAACATACTGATTAGTTTAAACTATTAATTATAAAACAGGTTATATTTTGAAAGTTAAAATAGTTGAATATGATATTGCTAACATATTTTCACGAAATCTCTAAAAAATATCAGTATTTTAAATATAATTGAAAAAATATTTACATTATAATGTTATCAATCTTAATAAATATTTGAAAATGTATTTGAAAAATAATAAATTCGTAACAGTAATTATTTAATATACTCTTAAACAGTTCTATAATAGGATTATTACCAGTGTTCAATTAAACATGTGTAGCCCAAATTTGTAAAAAATGATTTAAAGTTTTGTTACTATATTTTTAAAGTTACGCTTTTTTTGCAAGACAAGGTGCAGTGATCAGTTAGAAATTTAACTCAAAGTATTTGCTGCAAAAATTTCAGAATTATTTTCAAGTATTAAAATTTCAATAGGAAATAAAAAACTGTTTAAAGCTCTAAATAAATACATCATTTTATTTTAAGAGCTTTATACAATAAGTTAATTGTTTAATACATGTTCTTTTTTCCTTATAAACTTATTTATATTTACTCCTTATTATTAAAAGGCATTTAGTTTTCTTATTATACAAGTAGTGAAAGAATAAGAAAATTATACCTTTGAGTATTTTTCAATTTTTTGATAATATTGTTGCAGCATTAATAAAAAAGCCTGTTTAAAATTGATATTTATTATTTTATTTTAGAAGATTTATAAAGTAATCAAATTTTGAGCTATTTTTTTAAACGTCACTATGTTTGCCTTTTGGTATTGAACGCATTTTTTTTATCATACAAATAAAAAAAGAATAATAAAATAATTACTCAGTAAGATTTTTAGATTTAAGAAGAGGATGTATTGTTTTTATTCTGAAAATTTTTATAATTTTTTGCAATATTGCTGCAGTATTTATAAAATAATTCAACCAAAATTTGATCGAAATTGTTTTATTTAAGATCTAATATTAAGATTTTTTTTTTCTTTTTAAAACTCTCAATATTTGGATTTTGTATTAAAATACATTTATTATTTTTTATTAAGCAAATAGTCAAATCATGAAAAAATAAATTATCTCTTTGTCATGCATAGTTTTTAGAGGTTTTAACAATACTGCTGCGACATTAGTAAAAAAAAAAATCATGTTAAAAATTGATTTGCGTATATAAAAGTTGCTTGCAGCATGCATTTAGTTGGACAATCAATTTAGTGTGTTGTAAATAGTTTAGAAATTTCTTAAGCCCACAGAAAGAGAAAGTATGTCTTCCAAATTTTGTTGCAGTATTCAAATTTGTTTTGTTTTAAAATTGAAGAAAAAAAATAAACGCAGATAATCATACTTTTAATCTTAAATCTTTCTATTACATAAAATTAAATGGGGAAAAGTAAATATTTATAATTTCAGTTATTCTAATGCTTTTTTGCTAAATTTTTGTATTATTCTGTCAAACATAACAGTATCCCCACCCAAAAGATTTCCCATTGTTTAAATTAAATTTAATTTATAAAATTAATTTCATTACAATAAAAAAAAATTTCTAAGAAGCAGTACACATTTTTTTTCCTGATTATTTATTTGTAAATCTTACAATCTTGATTCCATTTGATTCAAAAATTTTATTTTGTTTCATATTTTCTTATCCTATACGCTATTAAATTATTCGAAATTTTTTTTTATTAAAAATATATTTAATTTTTTTAAACAACAATTTTTATTCAGCAACATTTGAGAATTGTGGTTGCACTACAAAACATTATATTTGCAACGTTTCCTGAGTCCTTGCATTGAATTTATGTAAGTTTTATGCTTGTAACATTGTTGTAAAGAACAGTTAGTGAAGCATTGTTGCTGCACGTTTGTATGCATTTAAGATAATGTTAAATCCTGGTGATGTTGTTTTATATATAAATGTATTTATTTCCTCACTGCGTCTAGTGGTCGACTATTACTGTTTTCTACTGTATATAGAATAAATAAAATTATACATTGTTTAATAAAGAATCATATTTTGTCAATTCTTGTTGTGTTTTTTTTCATTATATTATTAGACATACATTAAAAATTATAAAATAGTTAAAATTACAAAAAATGATTAGAAATTTAAAATTAAATCTAGTTTAAGTTTATTTTACTTCTAAATTTAACATAATGTACCTTATTGGTCTAATTCATAATATTCTCTAATATACTACCTTATTCTCAAATTCAATGTTCTTCACTTAAGAGAGGCTCTTTCTTTATTCATAAAATAGCGGAAGACACTACTTTATAAGATTTGCTGTTGTTCTTTTTTTTAGAGAATGTTTAAGATTTTTAAATTTTTTATGCTGTTTATTTTTGGTAAACTTTTGCCAAACGAGACCCTCGCAAAAGTTTATGAAGAAATGATTAATAAGAAACAATCTGTATTAGTTGAATTAACTATAATAATATGTAACACTATTCACCATTATAACATACAAACTCCCCAAGGAAAAAATGTCAGTCTGCTGAATGCATATGGGTTTTTAGATGAAAGCTTAGTAAAGAGATATATCATGACCATATCTTTATATTCATCTTAATTCTTAGCATGATTATTTATTAAACAAATAAAGAATAAACAAATTCATTAACATCAGATATTTATTCAAACTAATATTCAGAAACTCTTTATATACAAGTGAAATGATTTAGTATTATTTACATCATTGTCTCACAGTTCATCTGCATAAAAATAATTTTAACATAATATTGAAAAAAGTTGGTCAGTTTCTCTCATTTTATATAATATTTTGGCACTAGATAAATTTTATGTGATTTTGTAGGCTGTTTTGTTTTATCGAATAAAACTTAAAGTAACCTATCAAAAACTGGTTTTTATAAATATTTCTATTCATTTTTAAATTTAGAAAGGCAAGTTTTATTTAAGAAAAAAAAATATGTGCAATTTACATGTACATTGCTAATATCGCCTTAGATGTACAAATTGTCTTCTTACAAATTCATAACATACTAACGAACGACTTGGTTAAGCGAAGCCTTACTGAACTGAACGAAAATGAGCCTCATCATGAGTCTCAACGTTCAGGCTTGGCTAAACAATAAAAATAATTGAATATTACAGAAAATTCTAGCCAGAGGAATGATTTAAATTACCAATGTTTTACTGATGTAATTAGAGTCAATTACCAAGAGCAGTGCAGATAAAATCTGATATACATTTATACTGAACTTGGAATTGGTCGATAATTAATATTCCAAGAGAGCAAACGCGTGCTTAAAAAATTTGCATAAGTTTTTGGTTTAGTCGTAAATATGGATGGATTCGTAAATACTTTTAACAACCATAAATTTCTTTTACATTTTCTTTAAAAAAAACTTATTTAGTTACCCGACCACGAAATAAAAATGCAATCCTTTCTGCCCTTTAATTAACTAAGCCAGTGAAACTGAAGGAGTAAATGAAGTTTTTTCTTTTTTAATATTTGAAAGGTCTGTTAATATGGTTATTATTCTATGAACTGTGAGTGAAGATAAATATTTTCTCAATTAAAGGGCTGGGGATTGATATGGTTATAAGACACGTTTTCTTTTTTCGAAAATTATCAACTATTCTGTAATATTTTTTCCAGATATTTTAATAGTTTCTAGAATTTTCGCTATAAAATAGCAAATTACTCAGAAACATCCTACAGTCTGCAAAGAAATTGCAATGTTTTTCATCAAAAACTCCCCCTAAACTATATGAAAATGCCGATTATCACTATATTTTCCCAAGCCCTTTTACTAAATATCATTTTTTATTCGCAGTACATTTTTTATCGCAGTTCTCCTTAAAATGTGTTTTGGGATGCTTTCTTTCGCTAATTTTCTAAGGATGATGATGCGTCACCTATAGCGATTCACGAAGCGGAGCAGGCCCCGAACGCAGAAACTACTCATAACTAACTATATTTACACTATATTTTTTTCAGAAAAATACCATGGACCTTGCGGATGATCGTCTTATCCACCTGCTTTTCAATCTGCCACTGAAAATGTCACGCAGATTTTCAAAAAAAGTTCTCACTGCAAAAATAAGGAACGTTTTCTGTAGAAACAATTTGAATGACAGCAAGAATAAGTTATGATGATGAATCAGAAGATGATGATAGTTCAATTCATTTTTTGATCGACGGGACTCATATTGTTGTCTTAATCAGAGCAAAGTATCATCAATGACATGATCATATGTAACAAAATGAGCCCTCGTTTGCTGGAAAATAAATCATTGTGAATCTATCACAAGCAAACAGTTAACTTTTTACCACCACTTATGATATAAGGAGCGACTTTGATAAGCATGCAACATATGGTTTAAGTTATGATGCATTGCTAATGGTGCTCGAGGAATAATTGGAATAGGTCCTTTTAATGGATTTGGTATGAGCTTATGAACAGGAACTGGGTAGTTAACTCTGGGAAATTGTTTGTGAACAGGAAGGGGATAACTAGCCTGGGATATAGCCTGGGTAAATGGTTTATGCACTGGAACTGGATAGTTTGGATGGGTTTCAATATCAATCACAGGTTGGCGGTACATTGCGTAATATTTTGGATGAAGTCGAATGTGGTGCTCGATGATGCGAGCATTTTTTGGAATAGTCAAGGGATCAGGATCTGGTTTCATTTTTTCATAAAGATGTTCTTTCTCTGGATCGTAAGGAATTTCTTCAACACCGCCAGAATAGCTGGTGGTGTGACTACTTGGAGGACTGTTGTGGATTTCGGCACTGTGATGATGATCATGAGGGTTGTTGGGTGAATCGTGGTAACCTTCTTGAGAATGAGAATCGACTGGAGGGTTATGACTAGAATATCGGTTGCTTTCAAAATTCGAGGGTCCAGGACTTTCATAATCAGAAGGGGAGTATGGTGCTTTACCTTCCGAGTCAGGTGAATAAGCACCGTCTTTATGTTCATGGCTATGAGGAGGATAGTTAGAATCATGATGAGAATGAACAGAAGGATATGAAGAGTGTGGACCTTTTGAACTACTGTAACTATCAATTACATGCTCATCCTTATGATCATTGTAATTATTTCCGTAACTTCCATAACCATCATTGTAGTGAGGCTCTTTATCCACAGCATAAGTTACTTCGTTTGGATAATGTTTTTTAGAATCATGGTATTCGTCAGTCGAATAAGGTCCAATTCCATGTTTATACATTTCAGCACCAATATTGCCGTCCATATTAGGTCCTATTTCGCTACTGTGAGGCCGTTCACCATCTCTATATCTATGATACGTTTTTCTGCCGTAACTTTTATGAGGTCCCGTGTAATGATATCCTTTTTTAGGGGTTTCATTAGAAGCTTTTTCCCCGGACTCATAACTACTGATACTCGAATGACTGTTTCCGATTGTCCCTGAATTGTAACCATTAGCACTCGAGTAACTGTTTCCCAAGTCAGGTCCTATTGCACCTGAATCATAGTCACCAATACTTGAGTGGGTATTGCCTATATTGTGATTAAGAGGCCCAATTGATCCTGAGTTGTAACCATTAATACTTGAGTAGCTATCTCCAGCATTTTGATTAAGAGGCCCTATTGCAGTTTTTCCCAACATGTCTTTCAAATTGTCTAAGTTTATCTTTGGGTAAAGAGAGCCTGGGTTAACACTTGACATCATATTCCGCAGATTACCAAGGCCAGCCAGGAGGGTGGCGTAAGAATTCGTTTTAGGGGTGACTTCTATTTTTTTACCATCTGCACCATAGTGATGATGATGATTATGAAGATGGAAGTGGTTTCCATCTTCCTTGTGCATATGATTAAGTGTGTCATATTTTGGTATGCCATGAAGATGCTGACCGGAGATCCTTGTGGACACATGACCTAAAGGCACTTTGGCGATCTTCATTAAATCTTGGTAATACGGCGAAGGTAGAGGTGCTGGCATTCTACCTTGAGTATCATGATAATGCGAAGAGTATTCTAAACCATCCTTAGATCTGCTGTGTACGATAGTGGTATCAGAACTTTCAGGGTTAGTTTTGGAAATTTTGTTTTTGCTCCGAGAACAGGGTTTTCGAACCCTTTTCCTAGGTTTTTTATATTCTTCAGTTTTGGGTGGTTCTCCATTAAAATGGAAAGACGATATTGTCTGAGGACTTTGGTCTCTTGAATAATCATCGTGATAGGAGTCACTGTACTCTTCAGGATATGAAGAGCTTTGAGCTGTCAAGTCCTTGCCGTTAATCACCTTTTTCTTGCTCTCATCTTTAGGGACAGAGTACCACTTCAAAACCTTGTAATCCTCTTTACTCACGTTCTGAAGTTTGATCTCGTAACTAGGGGAGGGTGTTAGTTTTCTAAGACTACTGAACTTTAATATAGTCTTGCTTTCTGCTGGTTTTGAATCCCTAATCCTTGTGCCAGGTAGAGCGTAAACTTTCGATTCTGTTGACTCCAAGGATAACAAGTCATGAACTGCATCGGATAAAGTAAGAGCTGCTAAAGCTTCATCTGATATATCGTCTTTATAGGCGTTAGCAGACAGGGCAACCAGAAGTAAAAGAAGGAAACTTCCCTGCAAATTTAAAAAAAAGTGAATAACGAAACAAAAAAGGCTATATTTAAAAAACCACATTTCTAGAGACTGTCTTGCGACAACAATAAATTATTATAATTTTTTTTTGTACAGTAATTCAATATAGTTTTGATGTTCAATAAATCTCACTGATGATATACAGTTGGACTTCTATTTAACGAACTGCCATTTTGCGAATTTCTCTATTTTGCTAATTTTTTCGTGGAACCAAGAACATTTTGGAAATTTCTTCGTAAAATAACTTTCAAATAGCGAAGTAAATTTTCTATTTAACGAACTTTTCTTTGAGATCCACTTACCCTACTTCCCAAAATATTTCACAACATTTTAGACTTTTTAGCTCATTTTATGGGGGAAATTATCTAGAATTGATTTCAGAAGCTACTTAACTTTTAGCGAAAGCAGTAAAATCCGTTTCCCTTTTTGTTTGCATTTCAAACTAAAAACTCAGACAAAATTAACAGATTTTATCAGTAGAAATTAAATTTAAGAACGCATTTGATAACGTATGCTTAAAATTACTTTTATAATAAATACATTTGTAATTTTATGCATAAATTTAGCTTTTATTTGTTGAAAATATATGTAGCATGATAGTATTACACTGGATAATGCTTTGCTCGATTCCTGCTTTTCATGCAGATCTCTTTTATGGTTAAGATTTATAAAATAAGTAGTAAATACTACTTTACAAGATAAAAGTGTATCGATTATGTCTAGTGTTTATGAATTTAAAGCCTGTTTTATGCTGTTTAAGCATTTCAAAAGGCGATTTTCTATTCTTTTCTACTTAACGAATTTTCCATATAACGAACTTATTTTCAGGATTTAGACGCTTCGTTAAATAGAGGTCCGACTGTATACATATATCTGTATATATATATATATATATATATATATATATATATATATAACACAAAATTTAATGTTAAATAACATATATGATCTGAAATAATTGAATTCTAAAATCTGTCATAACAATAATTTGTACTTTTATAAAGTTATTGATAAAGTTATTTATATGCCAAATAAACAGTTAATTTTTTGAAAATAAGTTAGTTTTTTTACTAAAAATTTATTTCCAGAGGATAATTTTACAAACGAATTTAAAAAAAATTATATTCTTATTTATTAATGTCTGGTTGAGTTAATAATTTACGCACCGTATTTGTAATATACACTGTGGGCCAGAAGGCCATGATCTTTGGCCAAAAGTCAAAAATTTAATTTCAATTAAAATATGTTTAGGTAGCTTTAATATCGCCCAAATTAAGTATTCATAATCATTACAAGCATTATAATTTAATTTTCGGACCGACAAGAGTACAATGTAGTGAAAAATATGTTAAATTTTTTTTTTTAAATGTAACTATTAAATTTATATTTCAGAAATATATGCAGGAGTTTCACCTTTCTGTTACATTTTTATCAGATTAATTAGTCTGAAATTATAGTACAATTTTTCAATTTGTTGGATTAGTTAATACTCTTGACAAACTTATAGTTTATATCTTTTCATTTGACATTTTTCAATGTTTGAATCACTTTCGAAACTTATCTCCAAAAAGTTCCACAATGTAATTAGCTAAACTTTTTTTTGTTGTCTTCTTTGATGTTTCTTCTTTCGAAAAAACCTGCCCCATTTTGCCCATGTTGCAAAGGTGGACTAAATATACCGAAAAAAAAATAATGTTTTTCTTTTTTTTCCTTCATGTTTTCGCTTTATTTTGTAATTAATTCGCGCTATTTTGTAATATTACTTCGGAAATATAATTTGCTTTTCATTTTTAATATAAAATTATGAAAATTATTATATTTTTATTGCTATATTTAATTATTTAAACGTACTATATATATATATATATGTTATATTTATATATATATATGTATATATATATATATATATATATATATATATATATATATATATATATATATATATATATATATATATATATATATATATATATAAACTGCTGTTTGTAGAAAATGCAACACCATGAAAGAATCATCAGAATCAAATGAAATTTAATGCAGAAACGACTTGTACTGATACAAATAAATGATGAAATTTTCAAAACAAAAGAAACAAATTAAGCGTCCGAAATCAGTATTTGGTGCAGCCACCACGCGCTGCAATAAGTGCTGCTATACGACGTGGCATGGAGTCAAACAGATGTTGAATATCTGCTTGAGGAAGAGAATTCCATATCGCTTGTATGCGCAACCAAAGTTCGTCTTTGGAAACTGCAGGACGCGGATCACGAGTGAGACGCCGACCAACCATATCCCACACGTGCTCAATAGGCGACATATCCGGCGAATAAGCAGGCCAAGGAAGAAGTTGCATGCGTTGTGCTGAACAGAAGTCTCTAACAGTCCGCGCAACATGTGGGCGTGCATTATCCTGCTGAAAGATAGCTCCAGGGATGCCTTGAAGGAAAGGAACGACTTCGGGCTGTAGCACTTCACGGACGTATCTGTTGCTATTGAGATTACCCTCAATTCGTATCAAATTGGATCGTCCATGATACGAAATCGCACCCCAGACCATAACTCCGGGTGTTCGACCACTATGTCGTTCAATAATACACTCAGGAAGGCAGCGTTGACCGGCATAACGTCTAACACGAACACGGCCATCATGGGTCCACAAATTGAAGCGTGATTCATCTGAAAAGACAACTTGGTGCCAATCAGCTCGCCAGTCTCTGTGCTCAAGAGCCCACTGCCGACGCAGCCGTCGATGATCCGCCGTGAGGGGAATCCTGTATAATGGCACCCTTGCACGCAATCCACGGCGCAGCAGACGACGACGAATTGACGAAGCCGACAATTGTACACCTGTAGCAGTAGACCAATGTGCTGCCAGCTGCCTGGAGGAAGCTGTGCGATCATTCACCGCCATGCGGAGCAGGTGTCGATCATCGCGCTCTGACGTCACCTTCTGTCGTCCAGTGCCTGTTTTTCGAGTTGTTCGGTGCTCGTCGGTCCACTGCTTCCAAACTCGCATCACTGTGGAACTGTTCCGCTGCATACGAGCTGCTATTGCGCGATAGGAAAATCCTCCTTCTCGAAGGCCGATTATCCTCCCTCGTTCAAACTCCGTAAGTTGCTTGAATTTCTTATTCTTCCGTCGTGGAGGCATACTCAGGTCTCACTAAACGTTTGCCACTAACAAATAATCATAGACTATTTTCAACGTCCCGCTACAGCACTTTATTTATACGCTTTCAGCATCAATTCAGAGGGCGCTGCGCGCGCCACGCACGCGCGATGGCTCTGAAACTTTATTAATTTGCATAATATCCTATAATTGACATTTGCTGCGACTTTCATTTGATTCTGATGATTCCTTCATGGTGTTGCATTTTCTACAAACAGCAGTTTATATATATATATATATATATATATATATATATATATATATATATATATATATATATATATATATATATATATATATATATATATCTTTTTTTTTGTTTTTTTTTTTTGCTTGCTATATTTTAGCCGTCATCTTGTTTTTTTTGTTGTTGGTATTTTTAGTGCACTTCAAAATTTCAACTATGAATTCAATTTACCTGCACATGAAAACCCTAAATAAGAACCCCCAAATTTTGAAACAAATTCCATCGAAATACACGAAGCCGTGGATGCTGGCCCACTGTGTCTCTTCTTTTTAAGAAAATTCTCTTTCTTTTTAAGAAATCGCCGACTGTGAACGTTAACTTGATTTTAACGCGAAGTCAGGAATAAAGTTAGAAAAAACTTTGCCAAGTGTAGTTACAGATTCCGATATATTTCTCTTTCGTTACCACAATCAGAACAGTTTTGAAGCTGCGTAACGTAACTTGCAACTTTAGATACACGAAATCTACACAGCAATAAAGGGTTTCTCAGAATTTAATAAAAATATATCAAAATAGCTTCAAAACAAATAATAGTGGAATTTGAAAACCCTATACATTCAAAATTGAAACAGTATATACACAAATTTTTTTGTTGCAGAATGCCTAGTTTCAAAAGAAATGAGAGAGCGAAATTTTCTGAGACAATTGTTTGTTGGCTGCCGGTAGGATTCGATCCAAGGACATTCAGGATCATAGTAGAATTCTTTAGCCGCAATAGTTGTGTTATAGTTACGTTCATACGTTCGCATATACGTTCAAAGACACGGATAACCTGTCTACTTTAAAACTCCTTCCGATCCCTTGTTCTCGGGCTACATTCCAACGGAAGAATTTTCCATAGTATTTGATAAGTATTTTATAATATGATTGATTTGCAAGTTTGCAGCTCAAATGAATCAAAAATCAGTTTCATCCCGTTCTCATGAATTATTTATCAGGCTTCCTATATTAGGTTACCACTACTAAAATTAATGTTAATAATTTCGCTATGTATGGGAATGACGTCACCTAATTCGTATTTTTAAAAGTATGTGAAACCACGTGTCTCCTACATTTATGCTTACGCTTTTAAAGCGTGTTTCTTTTAAATTAATTATAGAAACTCAACAAGAACTTATGAAATGAAAACAAAGCCTTGGAAAAATTATGGTAAATTCTGAATGTCACATTTTAAATGATACTCTATGTATAGTTAATCTTTCTTTTTGTGAGTTGAATTTATAACTCAGATTACGGTAAATCTAAGAATACGAAGTCGCTTCGACAACAACAACAGCAAATAATAAAAAATAAATTTTGTATATTAGATGCCCTGACTGTGTAGGATGGTTAAATTAGGGAATTTATCCATTTCATAGGGCTGTAAAACATTTACAGCCCTATGAAACGGTACCATAGTACCTGTATTATTAAACTATAGTACCTATATTATGCACCTTAGTATTATAGGTTCTCATTACAACATACCTGATAACGGCTATACCAGAAGTATATAATATCATATTTAATTAAATATTATTGGTATCAATAATACTTTGGTGATTTTTCATAATTTCAGAAATAAAGTTCCGATATTGGTTCAATGATTATTGAAATATTAGTGTTGTTGCTGAGAAGCAACAACACTATTATTAGTGGAAATAATTATTATTCCACTAATATTAGAGGCATTAGTGGAAATAATTTTTTTAAAATTAAAATACTAAATTAATGGAGAAAATGTACTTATTTGTGAATACAAACTGTAAAAAATTGATACGTTGTTACTGAAGCCAACAATACTTAATTATTTCTGTTAATGGGTACAAATTGAAATTTAAAAAAAAAATGGTACTAAAAGGCTAAATTATTGGAGAAAAGGTTAGAAAAACCGTAAGAATCGCCTTTAACGCGAATGATGTTTAGATAATTTTAATAGCGGGTACAACTGGTAATTTGTACTCTGTAATAAGTACTAAATATACTTACATTGGTACCAAGATTTCTCTGAGTAAACAGGTTTTACAAAGGAGAACAATGTTGACTAAGGTACTTTTTGACTCTCAGGAATACACTTAGAGCAATAGTATTATGCCAAATGATACTGAATATAATTATCTTTGTTTTGAAGGTATGAACTTTAAAAACCATGATTTGCTTAATTTGATAACAAAAATCCCCGGAAAGGGCGTAAGTAAGAGATATGTATATGAAAAAGATTATGAAAGAGATATGTATATGTTGATTACGGTAATTTTCGACTATCAGGAGTTGCACTCAAGCAACAGTATTTTGCCAAATGATACTTAATATAATTAATCTCTATTTTGAAGGAATGGACTTCTAAAATATGTTTTTCTTAATCTAATAAAGTAAAGTTACCGGAAAAGGTCAAAAATATTTTAAAAAATCGGAACTGTTTTAGCTAAATTATTTGTGTCGGTATATGTCTTTTTGCTTTGTGCATGACTCTGAACTGTCTGTTAAAACAGATTAATTTATGATTTGCTTTCTTTTCAACCCATACGTAGAATGAGCATTCAGCTGATAAAATATATATTAAAGTATTTTAAATAAGGAATTTGCACTAGACAACAATGCATCATATGAAAAATAATATCTTACGTCATACCTGAAAATCATAATGTTCCTCAACAAAAATATTCTTCTTGACTAAGGAATTTCAAAACTCTTCAAATAAAACGCTGTTATAACGACCAATATAAGTATGGATTTCTGGATTACAATTCAAAAATTTAACAAAATTGCGTTCTTCATATAGATGAACGAAACAATATACCGATAAAAATTCTACAAAAACTTAGTAATGCATCAAAATAAAATATTAAATATGCTACTAAAAATTAGTAACAAATGTGTAAAACTAAAATTAAAATGACACGAAAAAATATATATTTGAAATTAAAAGTACTTTATAAGACGCTGTAACACCATAGCACGATAGAATTTAAAAAATTAATAAAATAACATTACCTGGACAACAGAGGTAAATAACCGCATGGTAAACGGTATTCCTATATTCCCGAAGTGAAACTGAGGAAGAGTCACAACAGAATGGATTAGAAAACTTGCAATAGTGAAAATAAATCGCTTCACTTGTTACCAGTCTCATTTATAGAGATTGGCCTCACTTTTTCCCTTTCAAACAAAAATGAGAAATCAGTAATGCACGTCCACGTTTTTCCGTGTAGACGCATAACGGTTCCTTTCATAGGCAGGGAGAGGAGTTTAATTATGTTTTGGAGGTGTCGTTTACTTTTTGGGGTCGATACGCTATGCTTTTGAAAAGAGAAATTTATATTTACCGGTCAGTTTGTTTTCTTATTTTACTTTCGTCCAATCTCCCTACAATGTCCGTTATCGGTGTAAAATGATGTAACCCACAAGGTTATGAAAATGACAAACTTTCAAATATATGACACCAGATGGTAATCTGTGACAAATGTGGTAATTTTGTTCGTTAAATGATTTTGTCAAATGAAATTTAATTAAATGATTTAAGTTGATTGGGTTTTCGTTGTTTAATGAGGTTTTGTCGAGTCTTAATTTTGGTATGGAATGGTTGCTTGAGAAATTGTTGGATTTTTTAATCTCATTGGTCATTTCATGAATCTGATGATGTTTTTTGATGGCTATTAGAACTGTGTCATTTTTTTACTAATCCAATGAATCAAAATTTTAAATTGTTATATACTTAAGCTAATTATTTTAGATTAAAACTATCAAGAATAACTCAATAAATAATAATCTATATATATATATATATATATATATATATATATATATATATATATATATATATATATATATATATATATATATAAAAGATAGATATAAAGATAGATAGATGTAAATGTTTAAATCTAAATTGATATAGAGGATTATTTTTTTGCAAGATGTGACTAATTTTGTCAGAGAATGCCTGCTTGAGAAAGGGAAAGTTGGAGTTTTTTAATCACATTGGTCAGTTGATGAATCTGATGACATTTGTTGATGGTTATTACAACTATATCATGTATTTAATAATCATATGAATCAAAATTTTGAAATTGTTATAAACCTTCGCTAATTATATTCCATATTAAAAATATCAAGAATAATTTAACACACAATAATCCCTTTTTTTGAAGATAAAAATATTTAAATGATTAATTCTGAATTAATATTGAGGATTATTTTGTTAGATGTGACTTCTTTAGATTTAAATTTTGGTATGGAATAGTTGCTTGAGGAATAAGAATTGTTGGATGTTTTTTAATCACATTGGTCATTTCATGAATCTCATGACGTGTTTTGGTTGCTAGTAAAACTATGCCAAGCTTTTTTAATCACATGAATCAAAATTTGAAATTTTTTGCAAGCTTTCATCATTTTATCTCAAAAATATAAAGAATAAAGAAGTAGGCAACTAATGATCCATTTTTTTTGTCTATTTGGAAGATAGATAGATGTAAATGTTTAAATCTAAATTGATATTCAGGATTATTTTGCTATATGCGACTTTTTAACATCTTAATTTTGGCATGGAATGATAGTTTAAGAAAGGGAAAGTTGAAATTTTTTAATCACATTGGTCATTTCATGAATCTGATGATAATTTTTGATGACTATTATAACTATGTCATGTTTTTAAGAATAAGTTGGTAACTAATAATCTATTTCTTTATATGTCTGGGAGATAGAAAAATGTAAATGCTTAAATCTTATTTGATATTGAGAATTATTTTGCTAAAAGTGAATTTTTTTAGGAACCATGAATTTGTAAGATGGTGATATACGTTTCATAAGGCTCTAAAACACTAACTAAGTCTAAAACACTTAACAGTACTTATGTAATGCAAATTAGTATTATAGGTTCTCATTAAAATAGACAGTACTTATAACAGCGATATCAGAAGTATATAATGTGAGAATAACTTAATGTGTGATTTTAGACCTCAAAAATATCAATGTGTTCATTTTTGATTATGTAATTCCTTAGTTTTATATCTTACACATTCATTGCTTTATATGATTTAAAAAAATGCATAAAGAAGTTATGAATAATTTGTATAAGTAATAAATTTTAAAAAAAAGGGCTGAAAGAGTCCAGATATCTATTAATTGCTTACAATATTTTTATGCGATATTTGAATTGATTTATCATCTTTGCTATCAAGAATAAGGAAATTTTTGAAACAATACTGCGTGTTTGGCACAATACTTTGACTGAATGATCTAGGGAAATTGGGAAGAATCAAAAATAAAATCTTGCATGAAATTAATATTGGAGAGGAGTTGAAAAACATTTTAAGCATCTTCTTGTCTCACACTGCATTGAATTTTCGGGGGATCTTTTAAAGTCACGAGAGAGCTATTGTTGATGGGGAGGGAGAGCTATCAAAAAGGAAAAAAAAATTCTATTATACACATTTTATTTTTTAAAAATGCACACAAGTGAACTTTTTTGCATTTTTATTCACAGGAACTGAAATAAATATATCTAATAGTATATTGCACGGAGGAAAATTATCGAGCAAAATTAACACGCGGTATGGTAAAGACAGTTTTGCTTAGAAAAAAAAATCATGAAGTTTTTAGCAACTTTAAATTTTATAAATTCAATCTATGAAGAAACAAACAATAAACTATTAAAAACAAACAATAAGCAATTAAAGAACAAACAAACAACAAGCAATCAAGGGGGTTAGAAGCAAGCAGTGGGTGAATGATGTATCAAAATACGAACAGGAAACTAAAATATCTTCTAAAATATAACATTACTTTCGGATGGTACTAAAATTCTCTATGATTGAAAAAAGTTCTTTTTGAAGATAAATAAATATATTCAAAGAAATTATTCATAGACAACTGCTTTGGGTTTGCTACTTTTCAGAAGAAAAAAAATTAAAAAACGAGCACGTGTAGTAGAAAAATAGATTAGAAAAACGTAAAAAATATCTTTAAAAAAATAAATCCCGGAAAAAGAAAAAAAAAACCTATTCATTTCGAAGTTTCTACCTCAATTTCAATGTTTTCCCATCTTCATTATTAGCTTTCTGGTCTACTTGTTTCAGTCTTTATCTCTATTTTGCGCCAAAAAGGAATAAAATTTTACGCTTGATCTTCCATCATTTACTTTCATTCTGGAAAAGTTCTCTTTTTAGATAGTAACAAATGAATTGAAATGAAACTGAAATTTGGCTTTCTTTTGGTCCTTTACGTTTCCGGTAAAATAAAAGAAAAATATATTCTTTGTTTCAATTTATTATTTATAAACACGGAACAAAGTTCTTTTTTAATCATAAACAGAAAAGTAACTTTTGGCAAATAAAAAAGCAACAACGTCACCGCCTCGCCTTTTCACTAGTTAAAAGTTTTTTGTAAAGATTATTAATTTGTATGGTATTTTATTTAGTTCTATATCAGAATTAGTTTAGAAATAATGAGTTTGTTTGTTGACTTATTTTTAAAATTTGATAAATATTTATATGGTGATTCAAATATTTTTAAATCTTGTTTTTTGAAATGAAACTGAAATTTGGCTTTTTTTTTGGTCCTTTGCGCTTCCGGTAAAATAAATAAAAGAAAAATATATTCTTTGTTTCAATTTATTATTTATAAACACGGAACAAAGTTCTTTTTTAATCTTAAACAAAATAGTAACTTTTGGCAAATAAAAAAACAGCAACGTCGCCGCCTAGCCTTTTCAATAGTTAAATGTTTTTTTTAAGGATTATTAATTTGTATGGTATTTTATTTAGTTGTATATCAGAATTAGTTTGGAAATAATGAATTTGCTTGATGACTTATTTTTAAAATTTGATAAATATTTATTTGGTGATTAAAATTTTTTGAAATCTTGTTTTTTAGCCCTTGTGATTAAATTTTCTCAGGAAATTTTAATAAGCACCTATGTTCTATTTAGTAACACATTCTAAAAACGTTTTAACAGAAATCAACTCCCACGTTTTAAAAAGTGCACCACGTTTTTAAAAGTTCACATATATGTGAATATACACATATATGTGAATATCCTCCAATATCCAACATATATGTGAATATCCGCCGTAAGCCATCCCAATATTGTAATTTTTTAATAAAAATAACTGCTCTTAGATTTAGAAAAAAATATTTTTCTGAGAGAATTGGATCAAAACCTTAAAAAGATTTTTGCTCATTAGTTTATAATTAAAAATAACGGGAAAAAATGACAGATACTACAAAAAAATGAGCATTCTGATAATTGTTAGAAACTGTTCTAAGTTCAAAAGTAAATTATATATCCGACACTTTTTTTTTCGTGATCACATAATTTAAACTATATGCAAATTAACAAACGTAAATCAATTTTTCATAAACTGATTTTTAATACCTGAAGATATGACAAAAAATAAATAAGATTAAGATGAAATTTCAAAAATTCTGATTTTCAAGTTGGCTAAAAACGATTAAAGAATTTTACTTTAGCCAGAAGAAAAATGGAAAACGGAGGACGCATCCTGTTTATCGTAAACTTTGATTGAAAATGCATACCAAGTTTCTCGAAAATGATGAACTCTACCTTTTACTTACAAAAACAAAGTTTTCTCTTTTTAGTTCTCTCGAAAAGTTCTTAAAATTCGTATTTTATTTAACTATGCTAATCTTATTTTTGTGGTCTAAAAGTTGAAATCTGAACCAATTTCATATTAAAACTAAATTATAAATAGTCATCGGGAAAATGCTTGTAAATTGAGATGCAACAGATTAAAAATGTGTTTTTTTAAGTATTTCTAAGTATATCTTGTATTTAAAAGTTATGCATTCTTTCATCATGACGAAAAATTCTTTCCTTCTAGAAATATATATATATAACACAATATATATATATATATATATATATATATATATATATATATATATATATATATATATATATATATATATATATATATATATATATATATATATATATATATATATATATATATATATATATATATATATATATATATATATATATATATATATATATATATAATGGGATATATATATATATATATATATATGTATTGTGTTATATATGTACATACATATATAACACAATAAAGACAGAAAAAAGATTAAGAAAAAGAAAGCTATATTAATACAATATAAGAAAGCACTCTTTTTTGAGGATATAATCGTGTGGGCTGATGACGAAATTACATCGTTTCCTTACTTTGCTTTCCGGCTTTTTAATATATTTCTTAAATTTTAAATATTTTTTTTCAAAAAAATACTTTATTTATTCGTGATTTATCTTCTTAGCTATAACATATTCCCATTGAAGCTTTAGATACCATTCAAGCTATGACAACTTTTTTCGAATGATCAAGGATAAACGAACCCGAGGAGGTTTTCCAATTCCTTCTTGCTGACAATTTTTTTAAATTATTGTTTCTAAATCGCCTTACTGGGCCCAATATTTTTCTGATAATTATATTTTATTATATGCACGCATGCAATCTGATTTCGAAAATTCTGATACTTTCAAAACTATCTATACCCGAACCTGATGCACTAATTAAAAGATTTGGTAAACAGAATTTTTTATTAGTGTTATGTCCTGATTGAAGTACAATGCACGTGTACATTACCTTTATAATTTTCTTTTTTACTTTAAATTTCAATAATTTGGAGAATGCAGTTGTTATTGTAAATCTTCATGACCAATAAGACTAGATTCAAGTAAAAAAATGTATCCTTTTATAGAAAAATAATAGATCTCGTAATCCTTTGAGGGGTTCGTCCCGTTTTTTGATCTTGTTTCTTGAATGTTCCCAAATTTTGTTTTTGTTTTTTGAAAGTATCACAAAAATTAAATTGGGACGACTCGGTTAAGGTACTAAGCCATGATTGTGAAAACGGTTCCTTGGGTATTCATCCACTTTTCCTTCGAGGTTAATATCTTCCATCTGTACTATGCATGATTCTTTATCACCTTACGAGATCATTGCCAACAAAACCAATTATTTTTATTTTTTGAAATGCCGGATACTATTTAGGCAAAGTATGAAATAATCATCCTGATGAGGTTATTATGTAAACAACGTCCATGTTACTGTGAATGACCGAAATCGGTGGTTGTTGACTTTCACCGGTGAATGTTGACAATCAAATTAGTCTCTTTGGTGAATGTGTGAAATATTTATTACATCCGATTTGATATTAATTTATTCGTAGATATAATTACATTTATTCGATATTTTAATACTTACTGACGATAGATTAGAACAAACATCAGTATTTGGAGTATCGGGCAAATATATACCGGGCAATGGCACTTGACTTTAAAAAAACATCAGTGTAGGGTACACCGGGCAAATGTATACCGGGCAGTGGCACTGAACCTTAAAAAAACGTCAGTGTAGGATATACCGGGCAAATGCATACCGGACAATGGCACTTAACTAGACCTAGTATGACTAGACTTTTGGTAAATGTCCGAAATATATATTAGGTCTATTGCCACTTTTGCTATAGCTTAAATATTAAAAAAAAATAAACAAAGCGTTTGAATCAATTTTAAACTGATAAGGAAATTATTGCTTTGAAATTAAAAAATTAAAAATAAAAACTGCGCCAGATAAGAGTAATAGAAGTAGTTGCTTTATACAGCGCATGTGCGGAAAAAAATTTTAAAAAAATTTATCCAGGTGCATCTAAAATTGGATGAATATCCCAAGACACCTGTGAAAACCGACTTTCTATTCTCGGCACGCCTTGAAGCGCACTCGTTAGTAGTTCGGTCTAGAAATCTGGGAAACATAATCTTCTAGGCGTGAAATTAATTAATGCAAAAGTGGCTATTTTTAAATATTTTTGATAAATTTATGAATAAATAAATACTATTTTACTTCTTTCTTTTCTTATGTTTCAAATTTGGAGCTCATTTTAAACTAATATAAAGCTTAGTCTAAAAACTTCATTATTTTGTATTTATTATTTTATTTTCAAAATCTAATATTATTATCCATTAATAAATAGATAAAACCAAAACACAATTTTCAGCATTTATTGTTTTGGTCTAATTTTAATGAGTTAAGAAATGTTTATTGTTTGGTGTTAAATACTATTTCAAATACAGAAATATAACGTTAAAAAGTCAATTTATTTGAAGTAAAATATTTTATCGTTTTCATAACATAAACTTTTCAAAATGTGTTGAAGTTATTATATTCAATTATGCATAAAGGCAGCACCAGCAGTGAACCATTGAAAATCCAACACAATTAAGATTTCCTTGTTTTAAGTTCAGCTACGATGAACTTGACTGATTGAAAAACCAATGTGTATTTTCAGTCTATTTCGGTAAGAAAAGAGAAGAAATAATTGATTGTAAGAAAATCGGATTAAAGAAAAAGATGACTGATAAAAATCAAATCATATGCTAAGCTGAATCAGGAAATTTTATCTTTAACAAAAGATCTGCTTTTCTCACACTGATAAAAATGCATCCTTTAAATGTCGTTTTAATTTTCAAGAGTGTAAACCTACATTTGAATTAAAGTGTACGCTTAAGGAAAATTTTACAGGAATAACTATCAAATGGTCAATTTTTATTCGTCTATTTTATTTGTATAATATAAACAATAATATTCAAGATTGTGATCCATACATGAACTGCAAAATGTAAGTTAGGATAGCCAATTACAGTTTCAGTTAATTGAATTACAGTTAATTGAAAGATTCAAAATTACTTAAAGAATTTAAAAATCGAAGAAAAAAAATAATTAATAATAAAATAAAGATCCAAAGAAAATTTGCTTATAAAATAAAGATCTAAAGAAAAAAAAATTATTAACAAAAAGAAGGTACAAAAATTACTCAATTAAAATTACTCAATCCAAACGTTTTTTTATTGTATATAGAAAAGATTTGATTCCATATATCTAGTTATCTATGGAATCAAACATAATATTCACAATAATATAAATACACAGTATTCACAATATTCACAGTATACAGTATTATAATAATGCACAGTATTCACAATATTCACAGTATACAGTATTATAATAACACACAGTATTCATTATAATACAATATTCACAGTAATATAAACAGTAATATTCAAGATTGCGATGCATTCATGAACTGCAAAAAGTGAGTTGGGATAGTCAATTACAGTTAATTAAAAGATCCGAAATTACTTAAAACAATTTAAAATAAAAAAATTAAAAAAGTAATAATTACTAACAAAATGAAGATCTAAAGAAAATTTGTTAATAAATAAAGATCAAAAGAAAAAAATGATTAACAAAAAGAAGGTACAAAAATTACTCAATTAAAAGATCCAAAAGTTTTTTTTAATGTATATAGCAAAGATTTGATTCCATAGATCTAGTTATCTATGGAATCAAACATAATATTCACAATAATATAAACACACACTATTCACAATATTCACAGTATATTGTATTATAATAACACACAGTATTCGTTATAACACAATATTCACAGTATATTGTATTATAATAACACACAGTATTCGTTATAACACAATATTCACAGTAATATAGACAGCAAAATTCAGTAATAACAGACTTAAGGAAAACTTTTGTCGAAATTGAACCAAGGAGAAAAATTCATTAGATTCAAATCTGGAAAATAAGATGTCAGTTCTTGGATCAAGAATAATCAAAATTGGAATCTGAGCAGTTGATCATTCTTAAAAGCTATCATCACTGTTTGTTGGAACAGACTCCATTTAAAATATTCGTTTTCAGTTTCTCAAGTACAAAGTTGTGCAAAGACAATACAACTTTATTCAAAATGAGTTAGCGATTTGTAGCTAAAAAAATTTTCCAAATTATTTCGTATTATCTTGTAATTGAATCAAAAAACATTATAAGTATATATTACATTTTACATTTAATGAGAAAAAAAACATTTGCTTTTATATTACATTTACTGGGGGGGGGGGGAGACATGGTCATATCCACCGAAATAAGGTGAAATTCGTCGTGTTTTTGGCCAAGTGGGAAAGCACGGAAATTTTTACAGAGAAATCACGGTAATTTTTACAGTATTATAAAAGCAAAATTCGGTGATTGATTTTGGTGAAATTATTACTAAAACATGGTCTTATAAGATATAGTAAAATTTGGTGAATGCGTAAAATTTAGTGTAAATGTGTGGTAAAATTTAGTAATTTTATCATGATACTTCAGAGCACGGCATAGAAACCATTTATTTGGTTAAATTTACTTTTTAGTTTTGTATTTTTTACTAATTGTGTGATAGAAAGAGCTATAGATTTGAAAGACAGAATTTCCGATAAACTGTTACCATATGAACGGAAACATTACCAAATTAATGATTTAATTACCGTATAGATTGGCTTTATTTACCAGAATAATATTTTTTTTACCAGAAATATTACTAACGTACTGTACTGTAATTTTACCAGAATTTTTTCTCCGTTTGTCATTAATAAATTTTTAAACACATGCCGTTTTTCAAAGAATTAAATGAATTACAATTGCGTACCTCTCTTTCGCAAACTAATATCGTTAATTAATTCCTTTTCCTTAAAATAATCAAATTTTGCAACGTAAAATATTTTTTCAAAACATTGTAAGTTTTTCAAATCCATTTCTTAATTCTTAAGCTTATTAATAAAAATAAATTTGTAACAGGCAAAACTTTTTATTTTATTTAAAATGGTTATTTTAGGTAACATTATACTTTAAATAAATAAATAAATCATTTAACTCACACCATATTAACATACTATTTAGAATCAGTTATAAATATACTTCAGAGTTTAATTTGAATGAATCTGAATAATCTGTCAGTCAATAAGTGAGACCACAAAAAACCTTAAAATAAATTTAAAATTAAAGGATTTGTGTTTTCTCGAATGGCAATGCACTCATATTTTATCACGGATGACTGCTTCCTCTCCAAATATGTCTGAATGTTTTTAAACGGATTTAGTAAAGTTTTTTATTGAAAAATATTCTAAATAAAACCATAAAAGAAGTTTTAAAAGTTCTCAAACATGTCAGTATTTTAAATGCTTTAAATCATTAGGTTTTTTTTAAAAAAAAAACTTAAATAAATTTTATGAAATAACCTAGAACTTTTTGTTTGAAAAGGTTTGTAGGAAATGAATTGATGCATTTTAAGTTATTTATAATAGCGATATTTGAAAGCGTATAAAATACAGTTGTTTATTTAAGTAATAAATTAGTTAACTCGATTAAGTCGTAACATTTTCTTCTAACAAAACTTTTTTAGGTTGAATTAAATTAAAGGCTAGTAAAATGTAAAGTTTGATTTATTTCTCTTAAGCTATATAGAACAGGCACTAAAGATAAAAATAATTTTCTAAACTTCCATTCGAAAGATTATTTTCTAAATAATTTATTAAATGTTAGAAAATTACTAAATATCCTGCATTTAAGTTCCGATTCTTAAAATTAATTATCATCGAGAAAAACTGAAAAAGAGTCTATATCGAGAAAATGATACGGCACGTTTTTATTCGAAAATTAATATTATGAACACACAGAGCTTTATGAACGGTATCAAAATTTTATGCACTGTTTCATAATTTACTGCAGCACTAAATTCATAAATCTACATTTGTTTGCCACCTCATCAAAGATTATTACTTACTCTAATAAAGAGGAAGCAAAATTTGCAAATATGAAGTCCTTACAAATTATACTTTTAAATTATATGCTGTTTAAAAAAGTTGAGCTTTACACAATGATTCAAAATATGAAATAAATCTTTATACACTTGTGCCAGTAATTAAATAAAAGAAAAAAGTTACTTATTGTTTTTTGCTGTGTCCTTTCAATTCAACTTTATTATTTTTATTAGTAACAAGTTTAGGGACGTTTTAAAAAGGAGTATCAGCAATTCTCCCCATTTGTTTGCTTGCAAATAAAACTTAAATGAAAAATAAGCTGCGGAAGCTGCATCAACTATTAGGCTCTTTTAATTTTTTGATCATGCAGAGCTCTATGATTTGTAATATTATCAACTCTTTGAACGTACATAGCTCTATATAACATGCACAGCTTTATGAACATACATAGCTTTGAGAGTATACTGACTTATGTTGATTCAGAATATCTTTGATCCGTAACTTTTTATTATGCAGATTTGCAATCTATTAATGCTATATCTATTAATGCTATCTATTATTGTATAGCGGGGCTGATTTTACGAATTAGATTTTCAGGAGAGATCTGAATAGAAAAAATTCACTCCGCATAAATAATTCTTAAAATGCTGCAGCTTTTGGTCTGTTTTAAAATGTTTTCGTTCATTAAGAAAGTTTCAAAAATTGTGTATTAGCAACATTTCAGAGGTCACGTGTGCAGTTCATGTTTGGAAAACAAAAATTACAATAATTATCTGGTTTTGAGTAATATTTTAATAACATGCCAGTTTTTTGTTGAGACTTTGAATACAAAATATGTTATGGCTCCCAAATTGTAACAGGCTCTCTGATGTCTTAAAATGATTTAGTGCATTTAAAAGCTGTTAGAAAAGTGTTGTATTTCTGTCGTATGAAATATGGTAAATAAAATTTCCATGTCTAGTTTTGCACGTCAGTGTATCTGAATGTCATTTCTTAAAAAATATCTTATTCTATCTGAAATATTTGAACTATAAAAATCATTCAACAATGATTCTCAAAATCGAATAGGTTCAAGAACGTTTTAAAACGGTTTTGAAAAACTTAGATAAGTGGTGCATTAAAAAAATATTTCTGAAATAGCCTCAGGCATTTGAACCTTCTCGGTATATTAATGGCAAATGAGATCTCTCTGACAAATGAGAGTACAAGAAACTTTAATACGATTTTTCTTATCTTTTTATTTTATATATCTTTATTTTATATTGATATCTTTATTTTGTATTATATTATTATCTTATCTAGAGAAATTTTATAGCAAATTTAATGCAGTTAACGTGAATATTTCTTAAATATAAATAAAATTAAGAAAATCCTTTTCTCCATACAATTTTGTAGAAAATATCTTAAACCAAACACCACCCTAGACTTGCTGCTATGCGTAAGGCTGTGGCACAGTTCCGACTTCTCACAGAACATGACTGCTTAGAGCATCTATACAGCATTGACCCGGCTTCCGGTCCACACTGTTCTTTTCTCTTGTTGCTTTTTTTTACAATAGATGGCAGCATCTTCCTTTATTAAGTACTTCTTGGAATTTCGATTCCGGAACGATATTCGGAAGCAAGGAGAAAATAAAGAAAGGTTTTTTTGTGTGTGTGTTTCTTTCTTTTCTTTTTTATCCTTATTTAAGCTCTTTTACTCTGACAAATCCGACGCTATTGGAAATTAAAAGAAAAAAAATTGTCTATTCCGATATAAGCGATTGTATGTTTTCGGAATTGAATTCAAGGTAATGTTCATAGCACAATGATTATTTTTACCAACGTGACACTGCACAGTTGAAGTGTTGTAGGCTATTTGAAAAATTTCACACCCTGCAGCCCAGCCAATCAATCATATGTAGATTTTTCCGGTTCTGAAAACACTGTGGACATAACGTTAGAATGGATGCTGGACCACTAAGACACAATTTGTTCGATCTCATATTCAAGTCTTTAGCTCGGGGAATCGAACCCCGACCCAAAACATTTACAAAGAGACAGATTATTCAGTTATTCTATGAAGAAACACTCTTTAGTTTAAGTAGAGAAAAAAATACTGGGTACTTTTCCAAATAACTTGGCTTTTTATAAAATGTAGGCGGCTATTTGCAAAGATACGGATTATTCAATTATTCTGTCAAAGAAGCACTTTGTAGTCTCCGCAGAGAGAAAAATGAAATACTGGATACTTTCCCAAACACTCTGATTCTTTATAAAATGACGATGGCTGTTTGCAAAGAGACTGATTATTCAATTATTCTATGAGAAACACTCCGTAGTCACCACCGAGGAAAAAATACTGGATACTTTTGCAAATAACTTGGCTCTTTATAAAATGTAGACGGCTATTTGCAAAGAGAAGGATTATCAATCACTCAATGACGGAAACATTCCGTAATATCGATAGAGAAATAAATTCTGGTGGCTTTTCTGTAAACAGACTGTCTTTTAATAAAATGAAGGTAGTAGTTTCCAAAGAAACGGATTATTCAATTATTCTATGACAGAAACACTACATATTCACCACAGAGAAAAAAATATTGGATACTTTTCCAAATAACCTGGCTCTTTATAAAATGTAGACGGCTATTTGCAAAGAGACTGATTTTTCAATTATTCTATCACAGAAACACTTTGTAGTCTCCGCAGAGAGAAATAAAATATTGGATACTTTTCCAAATAATCTGATTCATTATAAAATGAAGATGGATGTTTGCAAAGAGACTGATTATTCAAAAACTCTATGACAGAAATACTCTATAGTGTCCATCCGTGGAGAAAAATTATGGGAGATTTTTCCAAACAGCCTGACTCTTTAAAAAATGACGGTGACTGTTTTATGGATTATTCATATATTCTATGACAAAAGCCCTCCATTATTTTGTAATTTATTAATTTTTTAAGAGAAAAAGAAAGGTATTTCTTTTTATCGATTTTTAAAGGTTTATTTATTTATTGTCATGTAGGTTTATTTATTTATTGTCATTTTATCGTCATGAAGGTTTACTTGTTTATTGTCATGAAGGTTTATTTATTTATTGTATTTATTTATTCAATTTTTGAAAAATAGTCAATATATTACAATCTAAGCAAAAGTAGAATGCATGAAAAATATTTAGTATTTATTTATTTATTTTTTCTAACGGAAATTATTCTTCCTTAGATTTTTGAAGGTTTATTTATTTATTTAATTATTTCGTTGAAAATAGTCAATCTATTTCAATCTAAGCAGAAGTAGAATGCATTAAAATTTTTTAGCCTTTATTTTTTTATTTTAATTTTTGCAACAGAAATTATTCTTCCTCAGGTTTTTAAAGGTTTATTTATTTAATGTTATTTATTTATTTATTTTTTGAAAAATAGTCAATCTATTACAATATAAGCAGAAGTAAAATTCAGTAAAATTTTTCAGAATTTATTTTTTTATTTTAATTTTTTTAACCGAAATTATTCTTCCTCGATTTTTTTTTCGTGTGAAAGTTTGCATAACATTGTTTCTTTTTCACGCTCTGTCACATGTGTCACCAAGTGTGCTATTACCGGACAATCTATTGTTTTGATCTAGAGTATTCTACAATTCAACTTTCTTTTTTTACTAATGCTTTCATCTTTATAAACCATGTTTAGTTTTGCCTTGCATTAAAGTTGTTTTAACTGCTCAGACACTTCCTGGTTGAAGAATTTCGCGATTTCTTAATTAAGTGTATCAAAAGAAAACACATTTATCAATTAAGTGTAATTCAAATTATTTTTTATTTCCAGAAATAGGGAACAAGCGTCAACACAAAGAGATCGAGAGTTTTTACTCTTCCTTATTGCAAACTCCTTGTTTTCGTTTAAAATATCTTTATTTCGTAAACTAAGTTATTACGCTTATAAAGTCGCTGTTTCCTTGGAATATTTTCTTAGGTTAGATGCTTTTCTCATTTTAAGTATCGTTATTTATTTCTAAATATCACTCGGTCATCACGTTTTTTCCTTTTAAATATTGTAAAAACAAATCCTTTGAAGATTCCCGGTCATTAACTTAGTTCTAGCCAATTTTTAAAAAACTAAGAAAAGGAAAAAAACTTAAATATAAAACACAACGAAATTTTTCTAGCAAAAATGTGAATGAGATTTATTTTAAAAATAATTAATGTCACTTTAGATTACAATAAAGTATATTATTCCCGTCTTAAATATTTGGAGCAAAGAAAATGTTTTATTAGAATCATGCTTGGCAATTTATTATTTATGCTTTACAATCAAATTAAAGGGAAAACATCAAATTCACAAAAGTTGACAACAAGCCATAGTTAAACTCACTATCAACGAGAAACAATAAAAACTTTTATAATTCATAGCTTTTTTTTAATTCTTTTTTTTTTTAAAATATACTTTTAAAATACTATTTGTTTAAATCAGAAATTGTTTATTTCATTTTATCTTTAATTCTGGAAATTATTTTATCAATTAGCTTTACTGCTGTTAAATGTTTTAGTTGTTTTCAGATGATGATTTGCGTAAGCAGTATTTCAGAAATTAAAAATATTACATGAAAAAGAAAATGCAAAAATATTAAAAAAGGGAAAAAAAGTGAAAGCTTTGCAGCATTATTAAGTATATCTGCTTATATTATCAAGCTTCATCTGAGATGATTTTTGTTTAGTTTCTTTAAAAAAATCGGTGGCTAATATTTTCAAATAATTTGATGCACATTTACATTTCTTTTTATTAACACAACCTGAAGTTTTGACAGAACTACCTACTGAACTTGGCAATTTTTTAAATGATAAATAGCCGAATAATAACAGTAATTGTATATAAACTATTTAAATTTTTTTATCAGTATTCCCTAACAAAAGATCCGTGAGTGTATTAAGATAATTTTGTCAATAATATTTTGTAAATAATTATAATTAAATTTTTGTAAATAATTGTATTTTGTAAAAATATAATTTTGTCTAATATAATTTATTTACTCTTATAATTTCAATGTATATCTATATATATTCCTGAATTAAAATATCCATCTCAAAGGCATACAGTTTGCAAATTAAAAATGAAATATATCAGTAACTTTCCATCAAATGATGGAAAAGAATGAATATATATTATTCGAGATAATATTTAGTTGTGAATTCAAATCCAAATAAAAATTACTCCAAAAATTAAAGCAATCCTGAAATTAATTTTATTGGTTGAATATTGATTTTATTGATTGTAGTATGGTCCAAATAAGGGAAATTTGGTCCCGGAGGTTCACTACATTCCCCCCCCCCCCCACTTTGCAAGTCAAAAAGTTTTCAAAAATTAAGTAAATATCACCGTGGAAAAATATTTTGTTACATTTATACAAGTATTTGATCTTAGCTAATTCGGGTGTTAGGATATCAAATCTGAAATTAATTGTGTGTGTATATATATATATATATATATTTATATAAAGCAACTTTTTACTAAATTTTAGATTACTAACTGTACATTCTTAAGGAAACAGGTGTTCAGAAATGCCTTGAACATTAATAACGAATGATGTGGCTTTTCCGATCTTGCTGTTTGAGTGAGAGACTAAGAGTCTCTAATTTTGTTAAATTACTGTACTGTATAGTAATGACATTTCTGGTACAAATAACCATAATTCTATTATTCGAAAACAAAATATGCGGTATTTAAAACATTCATTTGGTAATTTTTTAGTTCATGTGGTGGCGGATTACCGGCAATTCGGATTTTCAAAATTATAGTTCTTATTACCATACATTTAGTAAAAATTCAAAACTGAAAAGAAAATTTAACGAAATAAATTATTTTTATGCCATGCTCTAAGGTATCATGATAAAAATTACCCAATTTTTTCAAATTTATCAAATATAATCCCATATTACGAAACGTTATTTTATTGTTAATTTTACCAAAATAATTACCAATGTGCTTCACTAAAAACTGTAGTCCTTTTTAGTGTTTCCATATAGTCAGAAACCTTGTAAATTTTACCATATTCTGGCAGTTTTGACGATATTTTTTCTCATTGAACATATTAATGTTAAGGTTCAAGGTATAGATATTATGGTATAATGTGCCGATATTAGGGATCAACATTGAGCCGATTTTTCTGAGCTTGTGTTATGCCTGATGAATAATTGCCAAACGTCCGCATTCACCAACACAGATTACCTCCGGGTAATCTATGAGTAAGAGTATAATCACGAGTTTAGTGCGAAACGTTATTCTCCAGCCGAAATTTTGCCAAACTCGCAGATTTCATCAACAGTTCTGACTCTCCGGGTAGCACTCACGGAAATGCTCACGGTTTCGGCACCGCTTAGCGCGGTCGAGAATAAGCTCTTTGAAAACCGCAAAATTAAGAATATGGTAACCCAACCGATCTATGCGTCACATCTTGCTACAGCGTGCAACCGTATTACGTTGATTGAGTAGGAAAATGATGGTTCTATTCTAGTTAAAAATTTCTTTCTTATTCACTTCTATCTTCACACCGCTCTTGTATTTTTTATAAGCGGTTTTCGTTTTGAATGAAAAATTCATACTTGATTTAATGTTTATGTCTCAGAATTTTATTTAAAAATAGATTCTTGTAAATATTTTACTTTTCAACTTCTTTTTTTTTATTATTGTTCTTGAAAGTGTAAAATCTATTGTTTGTTTTTTTATTTATTTTATTTCACTTGCTAAGACAGTTTACCATTCTTTACTATGCTATATATATAAAGGCTTGTGTGCTCACTATATACTAATGCATATTGCATTCAGTTTCCAATTCAAATGTAAGAAAATTTTTTATAAGGTATTTTTATTGCAGTACATTGCAAAAATTACCTTTATCGCTAAATTCGCATTTCAGATGCGTAATTAGGAAAAAAAATTAATTCTTTTATTCCAAATGCATAATAAAAATTCTTCACAATGAAATACATATTGTTACGCTAATAATGAACTATAATAGATTTGAGAAATGAGTTAAAGAAGAACTTTATACAGTTAAAAAAAAAATTGCCTCACTTGTTTGCTTTATCAGATGGAGGAGATTTTATTAAATCGTTTTTTCTCAAATAAAACATTTAATCAGAAAAAGGTGATAATTTTCAATTGGAAATATATATAAGAAATTTTTCACAAAGGAATCGATACTTTTACGCAAATAATAAAATAAGATAGATCTGAAAAAATAGACCTGAGAAAGCAATTAATACATTTAAAGTGCCTTAATTTAACCTTATCATTTTAGTCATTTGTTTGCAGTTTCAAAAGCAATAAAAGTTTTTAAAAAAAATATGTTTATTTCATTCTCATACGCAGCACTTTACTTTAATCTTATTATTTTATTCATTTTCAATAAGATGAAGATTTTAATGACACTACTTCAATATTTTGAAAGTTTCAAAAATTATAAAAATTCAGAAAAAAAGTTTTATTTAATTTTAATCCGATCAAATTTACTTTAACATTATTTTACTCAAATGCTATTTCAAAAGTGATGAAGTACAAGAACCAAGTTTTATTTTATAATTATACGACTAAAAATTTTGCCATTTCTTATAACATTACTAAATAAGATATTATATAATAGTATAAGAAAAAAAATGAATGGTAGATTCAAAATAAATAATAAGAAATACTTCACAAAAAAATCGATATTTCTACACAAATAATATTTAATTGGGGAATATCTTAGGAAATGGATCTACAAAAGCAAATTATACAATTAAAATAATTTATCCTTAGAATGCAACAGTGAACTATTTTGTTAATATGAAATATATTTCAGATGTTTTTGTAAATAGTTTTAAAAACTTAAATAAACATGTATAATAAAATTAGTTACAATTCCTTGACATAAGAGTTTCTCTGTTTCTTCAGTTTGATTAGGCCAATCTGAACTTAAGTATACATAAAAGTAAAATATAATTTATATTTCAGGGCTCTAAGAGAACTTTTGTTTTTATTTGTTCTTTAGCATTTATGCTATTTTTAACCTAATTGATTTGTTTTATCCACCGTGATTGCTTGCATCTTAAAAAATATCTATAGTTGATTTGTAGAGAAAATTACATTGTCAACTTTCATCATAATTAACAACACTTAAACTCGAAAAAAAGTTGTTCGCAAGTATAACACTAGTTTCCATTGCACGCATTTCAATTATAAATTTGGAGTTTAATTAAAAGAAGAAAAAAAACTATAACTTTAAACGCGATAAAATGATTTTATTAAAATTTAAATCAAATCAGTAAAAATAATATTTCATTTATCTATTTAATTATTATTTTTTTCTAACTAATAAATTGAAAATAAAAAACACTTCTGAGAAAACTCCAAACAAGTCAATACAATCAATGTATCAGAATACGTCATCAGGTCAATGCCCTTCACAGTCATAAAATTTTAAAATTAAATTCCAGCTTGGAAGTTCAGATTAAAACTAAATTTGAAAGATTTAATTAAAATTATTACTAAATATTGCAAATAGAATTTTGTGTTTTAATATGTGAGTTACATGATCTTATGAAAACACAAAAACAATGAAAAAAATTTTAATAAAATAGTGAAAACAATTCTATCCCTTGTTTATAAACGCTACGCAAAAGCAATTTGGCGACAGAGCAGGTTTGACTTAAAATTTCCGCCAAGAATGCCAAGCGGTGCCGAAACCGTGAGCATTTCCGTGAGGTAACCCTCCGTTTTTGCCGTGTTATCGGAATGTAACCTATTGACGAGGAGCTTGTAAACAAAAAGGATGGAGGATTCTATCGCTGCGTTTGAGCTTGAAGATCTTGAATTTCGTGAAACTGTTGAAAGAAGGGAAAGATATGTCCCAACTATCAGAAATAATGACCTAAGAAGAGTTAGATGAAATAGACTTTTTTGAAAGATATCGTTTCTTAAAACCTCTCCACTTAAATTAGCGATACTCACGCTAATTTGTTTATGCACGATGCACGTGTTTATATTATATACAAAGTCACATGGTTTTACCTTGCCCAATCAAAGGCCTCGTTATATTTCCTGCAAGAGTTAAACTCGAGTTGTGAAATCCTCTGTTGAAAACGGTTGGAGAATAAAAAGCGAGGGTTAATCCGAGAGTAACTCTGAACCTTGGATATTCCGATCCCCGAGTTACTCTTGAATTTAACTCGGCGTGGTGAATACGGGTGAAAGTGCTTCGGTAAAAATTGCTGAGCTTTTTGGTGTTTTCATATTTTCAGAAACACGGTAAATTTTACAATATTCAGGCAGTTTTGACTGTATTTTTTATTCAGTGAACATAATAATATTGTGGTTCAAGGTAGAGATATTATGGTTTAAGGGACTAATATTAGGGATCAGCGTAGAGCTGATTTTCATGAGCGTGTGTTATGCCTGATAATGCAAACAATCGTCTGTTTTGAACCATAAAATAAATGGTATTTTGCTGTTTCCGATCTATCACCTCACATATGTTGTTGTTGTTGACGTATGCCTGCTTAGGCAGAGGGTTGCGGTGGCGCCATCTATGGTGAAGAATTCGGCTTTTGCCACACCATACGTCGCACCCGTTTATAGGGCAAACCCATTCATACATCCATTCATTCATCCACAGATCGTAATTTTGACCGGAATCAGAGAACTATCGATCTCCAATCCACATCACATATCACATTCCATTATGTTAAAAGTTAATTAATGAAAACATAAAGAAAGTAACATCAAATTTTTAATAAATAAATATAGTTAGTCATTTGAATTTCTTTTCAAAATTAAATCAATCTAATTAGGAACCTTTTTGAATCTTATTTATACAGGCTAGTGATGTCAGTGTTTCTCAAAAGATGCTCACGATATCAGAATAAATTTCATATTTATAAATATAATTCATTCTAAATAACGATGGAACAAATAAATTATTTTCTAAATTCTCAGAAAAGAAACTACTTAATATTTTTTTACGTGACAAGTGGCTTTTTAAAAAATAATCTATCACATAAAATGTCACTTAAAATAAGTGTCAAACCAAAAGCGTCTGAACTCTGTTATTATTATTATTACTTTGTGCGTTACACAGTAGCACAAAAGGATGTTAAAATAACACTCATAAAATAATTGAGACAAATTACATTGTGCCAGTACGTATCTGGAAAATATATATAATTTCTTCTAAATATGAAACTATTCAGAAAAAAAAATAATTTAGTAAAGTCTTCCTATTTCAAATCGTAAAAAGAGAAATCACGCAAACGTTCCATCACCAATTAGGGCATCTCTAATTCGTTCCAGTAGATTTAAATGGACAGTTTTAAAATCTATTTGTGAGCATTAACTTTGAAAGATAACTTTAACCGTTGTAGTTACTCAAGCATTTTATTGGAAATATCAGGGGGACAATCCGAAATCTATAAATCAAATCTGATAGCCTTGACAGTGAAATAAAGTTTGTAAACAAAGAATTTAGGTCAGCGTCTTTAATATATTATCTTCCCAGATTAAAAGTATCGTAACTTTGATAATATTTTACTCGTTTGATATTAAAATTGAATATTCTTAGCTTTTTACAATAATAAATATTTATCATATTCACCACTATGATAAAATGTCGAAAGAAATTTATGCATTTTTCTCGCAATGATACTTATTAAAAGTAATTTATTGCTGAGGCAAGGATAAAAAAAATTCCTTCAAGCACTAAGAAAAAAGTATGGTCAAAATTATCCGAATATTGTCAAATTTACTGCGTTTTTGACTCTATGGGAACGCTAAAAAGTTCGGTAATTTTTACCGAAGCGCTTTAATAATGATTTTGGTAAAATTAGCAATAGAATATAGTTCTGTACTATGTGATTAAATTAGGTAAATATGGTAAAATTTGGTTATTTTATTCCAATACCTTAGAGTATAGCGTAAAAACCACTTATTCGGTAAAATTTACTTTTCAGTTTTATATGTTTTACTAAACGTAGGGTAACAAGAACTATAATTTTTAAAATCCGAATTTCTCGTAAGCTGTTGAATGGAAAAACTATACGACCGTAAAACGGAAACGGAAAACCTTATAAACGTAAAAACTATCAATTGCATATTGAATGATTCATTATACCGTATATATTGGTTTTCTTAACTAGAATTGAAAAAAAAACGGAAATGTCATTACTATACAGTACGGTAATTTTATCAGAATCTTTTTCTCCGTAAAGTATTTATGAAGCAGTATAAACACGATTTATTGTCAACAACAGTACACATATTTGGTAAATGTTGTGTACTAACACAGAAAGTACCGTGCTTGAATCAAGTGAAAATTTTATTTCCGAAAAACAATTATGAACGCTGGGCCGAGATAGCCTGGTCAGTAGGGCGCTGGACCCATGTTCGAGAGTTCGTGGGTTCGAGCCCCACCGGCCGAAGACTCCCTGTGTAGTGTCTGATGCACGTTAAATCTGCCGAGTCGCGAAAGTCCTCCATGTTCCCATAACAAATGAATACCTCTGGGGGTACTGGATTGGAGATTGATCGTTCTCTGATTCAGGTCAAAATTACGATCTGTGGATGTATGAATAGGTCCACCCTATAAATGGGTGCGACGTATGGTGTGGCAGAAGTTGAATTCTTGGCCATAGATGGCGCCACTGGAAAACAAGAGCAATCGCACTCCCTCTGCCTAAACAGGCATACGTCAACAACAACAATTATGAACGCTAATTGTTGTTGGTAGCTGGGGGTGGAGCCTGCTAGTTTAAGAAAGTAAGTTTAAATTAATTTCTAGAATCGACCATGTCCAACGAGAGCTAATTCATTTTCTATTTATATGGTTAAAGTTTAATTGTGAGGGATTTAAAATTTGAAATAATTGCTCGAGCACAAAATAAATATTTTTATAGAATTTTTTTCGTAATTAAGAAACATTGTTCGAAATACCTAAACAATTTGTTTTCAAATGCGTTATTTTTGCGTACCAAACGCTTATCATTTGTAAAGAAAAATTTAAAATTAAGTCTTCGAATTTCTTAATAATATTTTTAGATGCTATTGACTCTGTGATATGACATTAGTAACAGGAAAGTGAATTTATACACACTACTACACACACTTAGGTAGATTGTTTTTACTTTATTTTATAAACTTTAACTGTTTACATAAATTAGATATATGCATTAGTTGTTGTTTTTGCCTAAAAAAAAACGCAAACCAGAACATGGATACATAAGTATATTTTTAAGAAATATGTATCGAACTTTCACTTTAAAGTTTCATTAAGCAACTTCTTTTTCTTTTTTTTTCTTTTTTCTTTTGCCTTTTCTAGGTCAATAACAGCTTTAGTTTCATCGTTAACTGATCCATTGAAATTATAATTCTATTTACAACACTTTTCTTCTACAGCTAGTGCAACTAAAGGCTGGCTATTTCCTCAAAGATGTATCTCTTAAGATGAATATGTTTCGAATAATTCCAATATAAGCCGATATTCTTCTTTCGTCAATTGAATTGCAATGCATGGTCGATTTAACACAGCTGACTCGTCATATGAGTGACTTGGGAAATCTATTTTATTGTTAGAAATGAGTGATTTTAAAGGGGAAAAGAGCTTCTTTTGCAGATTATTGCTAAAAAAATCTTTTAGTGATTCAAATCTAACAAAATTGTTTTATTTCTAATGTTTAATATCTAATATTAAAATATTATTTATATTATCGATCTATACATGCAATAAAAAAAAATTGTGTGTGTCTGACTGTGCGTCTCTGAACCAGATTAGAGGTAAACAGTAACTACGACAGTCAACAGGAAGTTAATTGAGTTCAATTGTAAACAAATTATGGAGTCTGATTTTTGATTTTTTTAAAATTATATTTTTAATTCAGAGACATTTAAAAAAACAGAATTTTCTAATTAGTTCAGCGAAAGCCATTGTTTTAAAATAAACTATAAACAATTCAGTTTGTTCAAATAGTTTAATGATAACATCAATGATGTTTGCTAGCTTATAGCTCTAATTAAAAAAGTTGTTTGTTACACATTCTGTTTTACTTAATTATATTTTAATAGTTACGCCAGATTATCTGAATGATCAACATGATCAGTGTAATATAAGCAGACTACGTAAGGTTTCTAATTCAAATTAGCCGCAAATCAGGTAGTTAATTTGCCTAATTAGCTACTTCAACCAACGTGTTTACTTTGTTTATAGTGATACACTATTAGAAATTTCTAGGAAAAATGGTCAAATAACAATTTATTTAATTAATATTTTCCCATATTCAAACAAAGCAGTTAAATTACCATTCAAACTGTTAACTGAGGGAAATACCGTTAATAAACTGTTTCAACCAAATACAGTTAAACAACTGGAATTTTATAGGACTAATCAAGCTCACCTAATGAAGCCACTTAGTTCCTTGAGACTGCGTATTGTAGTACATATTGTAGTCGGGATAGATAATCTGTCAGTCTCATGACCATCAGAACTGGGGTTCGAGTCTCAGCGTTGATACCACGATTTTTCCTCTATTCCTTCAACACATGAGAAGTTTCCAGTGTCCTGCTCTCACCAATTTGCGTCCTGCACTCTCCAATGTCCATTAATTAAAGAAAAACTTACCTCCTAATTCTGGTTAAATGCTAGTATGCTAGTTAGCTATGCTAGTTGTAAATAGTTAAGAAACCGTAAAGTTTTTCTTTCACGGTCTTACAACCATACTAGCTGTAAACGGTTTCAAAACCATAAAGGTAACAAATGTTTTTTACCTTAAACTTTACTGTTAATTGGACGGACAGACTGCTGATGTTTATATTACCATAATTCTATAACAAAAATTCTAACAGTGTGGTTATGTTTTTAAAAGGTGTTACTAAAAAAACTAAATAATTTAAAATCAGCAGTAATTGAATTTTAAAAAAAAATATTCCTACTGCAATTCAAAATTAATGGAAAAATGGTTTTAATTCATTGAGGGTAAACATAAATAACTTTTTTTTAACTATAGATTCCAATTATAGTTTATTTTGGTAATCGTTACTAATTGAGGTAAAACAATAAGCTATTTACTAAGAGGTAAAATTAATGGAAAACTGATACCAATTCGTTTAAGAGCGAGTAAAAAATTGACAAACTATTAATAAAGTCAATATTGCTTAATTAATTTTGGTAATAAATACTAATTAAAAAAATATCAGCTATGTACAAAAAAGCAAAATCAATGGAGAAAATGTGCTTATTAATTATGGAGAACAGTGAAAAGTCACCATTCTATTATTGACACCAATGATTCTTAATTTTGGCCGGCATGAAATTCAGGCAGTTTCAATGTGTACCAAATATACTCATACATAGGTACAAAGTATTTTATGAGTAAATTTGATGCCTATTACAGCTACTTCAATTCTGAGTATTTTTAAGATAGATACTGAGGAAATCGGTTTTTACGGCCTCTCAAAGATATAACAGGTGGGCTGAAAAGTTCGTAGGCTAGCATTGAAAAAAAATTTTTTTTGATAAAATTTCATTTTATTATTCAATATAGTTTTCTTCAAGGGCGATACAACGATTATAGCGGTCATATAATTCTTCGATACCATTTTTGTACTACGATTTGTCTTTAGCCTCAAAATAGGGCTTAGTTTCGGTGACTACTTCTTCATCGGCGCTAAATTTCTTTCCAGCGAGCATTCTCTTGAGGTCTGAGAACAGGAAAAAGTCGCTGGGGACCAGATTTGGAGAATACCGTGGATGCGGAAGCAATTCGAAGACCAATTTATATAATTTTGCCATCGTTTTCATTGACTTGTGACATGGTGCATTGTCTTGATGAAACAGCACTCTCTTCTTCTTCAAATTGGGCCGTTTTTCTGCGATTTCGTAGTTCAAACGCTTCAATAACGCTATATAATAGTCGATGTTGATGGTTGTTCCTTTTTCAAGATAGTCAATGAATATTAAACCATGAGCATTCTAAAATACTGACGCCATAACTTTGCCTGCTAACTTTTGCATCTTTCCAAGCTTTGGAGTTGGTTCATCTCGTGCAGTTCACTCGCTGACTGTCGATTGGACTCCGGTGTGAAATTATGGAGCCATGTTTCACCCATTGTCATATATCGCCACATAAATTCAGATTTATTACGATTAAACAGCTTCAAACACAGCTCAGAATCATCAATTCGTTGTTGTTTTTGGTCAATTGTGAGCTCGTGCGGCACCCACTTCGCCTAGAGCTTTCTCGTACCCAAATATTCATTCACGATATGTCTAACACTTTCCTTTGATTTCTTTAGAGTCTCAGATATTTTGATCAACTTCACTTTACTGTAATCTAAAATTATTTTGAGGACTTCTTTGATATTTTCGTCGCTAACAGCCTCTTTGGGGCGTCCACGGTGCACATCTTCGTCAGTGTTCATTTCGATTCGTTTAAACTCAGCAAACCACTTCTCAATGGTTGATTTTCCTGGTACAGAATTCGAATAATGTTTCTCAAGCCAAGAGCATTTTTTTTCGCTAGAAAGCAATGCTTTATAAACACGCGAAATTCCTTTCTATCCATTGTTTTTAAACTAACAAAAGTTGCTTCACTAAAAATACTATATCTCACAAACTGTTAGTCCGACAGCTGTCAAATTTATACACGTGTCTTTCGAAGGTTAGAACTAACTAAAAATCATATGTTTTTAATAATAGTAGCCCCATCTATGTGCCAGCCTACGAACTTTTCAGCCCAACTGTTAAGTACAGGAGAAAATAGCTTGATTGTGGTAAATTTTACATGAGTTGCCTAGAGCAGTAGAACTATACCAGATGATACTGAATACAATTAATCTTTACTTTGACGTGTTAAACGACTTAAAGTACTTGTTCTGCATAATCTAATAACATAAAGCCACTGAAAAAAGGTAAGAGAAAAACATTAGAATTATTTTAGCCTTATTATTTGTGTCGGTATTTGTCTTACATCCATGATTTGCAATGTTGTTCAGTACTGCTTTGTTGATTTTCTTCTCTACGCCCAGTACGAAAAACATGAATTCAGCTAGTAATTAAATAAAGAATTTGTGTATGTCTGTATGCATGTATACCGGATTGCAAGTATACCGTAAGCTCAAAAAGTATGGCATTCAACATAAAGCTAAATTAATACAACTATTAACAAAGTATGAGGCCCGATTTTTGATGTTTTAATTGTATTTTTAATTTCGAAACAATACTAAAATGAAATTGTTTTAATTGGATAAGTGGAAGTCGTTGTTTAAAATAAATTATAGTCGCTAATCGATAACATCACTGATATTCGCTACCTTATAGCTCTAATAAAAAAAAGGTTGCATATTGCGTGCTCTGTAATACTTAATTAATTTTTTTTCGTTATGTCAGTCTATCTGAAGGATCAACGTGATCGCTGTAGCATAGATGGATTAGATCACGAAACTAGTTGCTTTAATTTACAAACTGTTTACTTTAAAAAACATTATAAAATAAAGTCAGGAATATGAGTATAGAAATAAGGAATATTAAAAAAAACTCTTCGCACACAACAATTTTCACTTACATGATTTAAATTACAACTTGAAATCAAAATTGAAATACCTAAAATGCCACTCGTAATTCTGACAGAATTGTTTATTTATATACTATCTGAATACCCGTTTTTAGTACGGGGTGAATTAAAAAAAAATCAATTAATCAGTACTGAACAACACTGAAAAATCATGCACAGAACTGAATGGTATATACCGACACAATTTAAGAGTTTAGTTGAAGAACCAGGTAAGTGACATTTTTAGAGGTATTTTTGAATCAGTGAAAATAAGTGGCCTCAATTGATTAGGTTGCCTCAATAGGGTATCTTTTATGTAACAAAATTGTTTTTGTTTTCAATTAAATCTTAATACAATTAATCTACATTAGTTTTTAAAATACTCGCATGATTTTTATTTTCAAATTAGGCAGTGGTATATAAAATAAGGGAGAGAATTATTTGTTTCGACTTCTAACGAATCGGTAATAAAATAGTTAGTAGGTCGCTTTTTTTCTATTTACCCTGATTATAGCCTCTCTGAAAATGTCACTTACTTGGTTTTATACTAAGCTCTTCAATTAATAAAGCTAAAATAATTTCATTTTTATTAATTTGTTATTTGCCATTTCCGGTGGTTTTACATTATTATAAAAAGGAAAACACGGTTTTTGTAGTTCAACCCATCAGTAGACGAGATTAACTGTATTTACCATCATTTGGCGTGATGATATTGCTCGATGCCAACTCACGATAGTCAAAATTTACCGCTTATCGAGTAATTTTCACCGGCACATATAACTTTGAAAGGAACGTAAGACGCTACTGTATTGGTATTAATACTGCTCAGTATCGATGCAGTTTTATTAATCACCAAATATATCAACATAACACTTTATATCTATCTTAGTATATTTGACGCCTATTGCATAATTCTTCAACATTTGAGTTTTGTGCGAAATTTCATTTATCAGAAGCAAACTAAAGCCGAAATTTTAAAAACAAATAGAATTCATAGAAGACCTTGATGAGAACTTCGGAGCATGATTATTTTTCTATCTTACACTGTTTAAAATACTTGCAAGTTGTGGTGGAAAAAGTTCTTTTAATTCTAACTCATTGAAATATTTATACATTATCTTTGCTTATACTGTAAAAATATTGTCTGAAACTACGGAAACCCGTTGTAGAATTTTTATTAAAACTGCACCAATTACCATATTACTAGTAGTACATATTACCAAAATTGGGCGTCATCTACGTATGATGATTTTCTACTGTTCCCCTAAACAAATTTCCCATTAACCTTTTCTCCACAACTTTGTTTCTTAGGACGAATTTTTTTTTAAAATTTAATTAAATACACATTAAGGTCTGGTTTCTTAGGACAAGCCCCTTATCTGGGCGTCAGCGGTACGTCAACGTCCCGCTGACGCCAACAAAATACTGGTTTGTGTGCTCAAGGCCTGGTTTCTAAGAACTAGCGCCTTATCTGGGCGTCAGCGGAAAGTTGACGTAGAGCTGACGCCAAAAAAATACTTTTTTGTCAGCTCAGCGTGAGCAGTCGGTCCAACGCAGACATTATCTCTCATTGCGCATGCGTTAATAACGTAAACAAATATTTATTTTGAATTTGTATTGATTTTGTTATTGTCGACCAGTGTTTTAGAGAACAAATAATGACTTTGTCCAAGAAAAAACACATTATAGCTGAGCTAAATGAAGAGTGCTATGTTTAATGAAGAAGCTATGTTTAATGTCAAAATCAAAATCTTGGCTGATTTCAATGTGCTGTTGGATGTTGTCCGCCATTGCTTCCGTGGTTTACGTCACGTTGTAATCCAACTGCAGTTGAGTTGGACGGCAATTGTAGTTCAAGATGAGCGTTCGATGACGTATGCTATCAAACTCACAAATGGACCAATCAGAGGTTAGCGCTGATTTCCAGCTGACGGCGTCCTGTCCTAAGAAACCAGGTCTTTACCAATATTAATTAAGTATTGGTATCAATAATAACATGGTGAATGATAATATCCCCAAAATGATTAAGTATTTTTTCTTTATTAACTTTGTGGGTTTATAAGTGGTTTTCCTACCACACATAAATTTTATGTGTGTGGCAGATTAACATTACACATAAAAAAATTTGTGTAATTTTTCTACCACTCATAAATTATTTAAAATACTATGGTGAACGTGTAAATTCATGTAGTAAGTAGTAAGTATGGATCAGAAGGTGAATTAACTTATCAATAAACACGAATTCACATAACAAACAAACTTAACAAGTTTTATTATTAAATATAACAGAGCTGTAAAAATATGGCAAGAAAAAGAACGATAATTGTTTTTTTTTATAAAAAGCAAGCGCGTGGCTAGATAATGATTGCACGCGACAACTGGTAAACGGTTTCAGCGCAGTGTAAGTATTTAACGATAGGTGGCGGTCGCCACACCATCTCCCCTTCTGGAAAAAAAATAATTAAAGTTCAAATTCCTCAGTTAGCCTTTTTGGGAAGTGTACTACTCGTCCAAAACGAGTCTTTTTTATAGCAGCAGGAATTCGATCATTTTCAGTTGGTTGTAAAACAGGAGCATTTTGTACCAATTTGGAAGGAATATCTGGCGGTTCAGCTAAATCAGAACTATCTGAGAGTAAATGAGCTGGTTTTACTCTATCAATTGACACTACACAGTTTTTACCTTTGATTCTGATAGTGAAAGTTTTGTCGTTACGACTGTAAACTTCATAGGGTCCAGTGTAGGGTGTATGAAGAGTTGGTTTTACTGCATCAACTCGTAAGAAAACATGTGTGCAAGCAGCCAGATCTTTGAAAACAAAAACATGTCTTTTGTCGTGAGAAGAGGTCGGAACTGGCTTAAGATCGTGTAGGTGACGATTCAATTTTTGCAAAAACATATTATCGACCTTCTCTATTTCCGAAGAGGTAAAAAATTGTCCCGGAAGGCGCAGATTCTCTCCATAAACCAACTCAGCTGGAGAACATCCCAAATCCTCTCTATACACAGAGCGCAATCCAAGTAACACAGCAGGTAAAGCAAAAGTCCAGTGGATTGAGGTATGACACATAATGGACTGCTTGAGAACCCTATGCCACCTTTCTATCATTCCGTTCGCTTGAGGATGATATGACGTTGTATACGAAAGACGTATACCAAAGTTTTTTGCTAAAGTACGAAACAGTTCACTTCTGAACTGAGATCCTCGATCAGTTGTTATACCTTCAGGAATCCCATATCTAGCAAACCAATGAGTGTAAAGAGCTTGAGCAACTGTCTCGGCTTGTATATTTGTCAACGGTACTGCCTCAGTCCATCTCGTGTACCTATCGATACATGTGAGACAATATGAAAACCCTTGTGAAGAAGGCATAGGTCCAACTAAATCAATGTTTATATGGCTAAATCTTTTGCTTGGGACAATAAATTCTTGCAGCGGCGAGTGAACATGGCGAGAAATCTTTGCTTTTTGACATGCTATGCATGATTTGGCTAGTTTTGCGATTTCTCTTTTCATGTTTGGCCAAATAAAACGATCAGTAATTAGCTTCACAGTAGTTTTAACACCAGGATGAGCAAGGTTATGCATGGCGTCAAATACTTGGGTACGAAATTTTTCAGGAATAAATGGGCGAATGAATTTAGTTGACGTATCACAGAATATGAAATTTTCACTGTTGGGTATTGGAAGCTGTTGAAGTTTAAGGCAAGAATTTGTATGAGATAAAATTTGTTGCAATTCGGGATCATTTTTTTGAGAATGAGCGATTTCATCGAAGTTCAATGATTGAGGGAACTTAATGCTGTTGATTCTTGAAAAGGCATCTGCAACAGGATTTTGTGATCCGTCAATATGTCGAATGTCACTTGTAAATTGAGCAATGAAATTTAGATGGTTAATTTGTCGAGGTGAGAGTTTGTCATATTTTTGATTCAAGGCATGAGTTAAAGCTTTATGATCAGTGAAAACGATGAAGTCTACTCCTTCAAATATGTATCGGAAATATTTAATAGCTGCAAAAATGGCTAAAAGTTCTCGGTCATACGTGCTGTACTTTTGCTCTGTCATGCTAAGTTTACGAGAGAAAAAACCAAGAGGCTCCCAACTATTGTCACTGGTTACTTGCTGAATCGATGCTCCAATGGCCTTATCAGAAGCATCACACATTAGTGCAAGTGTTGCTTTAGAATCAGGATGGGCAAGAAAAGTTACATTTTTTAGCTCTTCTTTACACTGAGTAAAAGCATTGTCTGACTCTTCTGACCATACTAAAGGAGTCTTGTCATTTTTCTTTGTGACACCCAACATTCCATTTAAAACAAATTGTTTTTCAGCAGCTCGAGGAAGAAATCGTCTGTAAAAGTTAATAATGCCAAGGAATCTACGAAGCTCATTAACAGTTGAAGGTTTGGGAAAATTCTCAATTATTTGAATTTTTTCAGGAAGTGGAGTTATACCCTTTTGGTCAATAAAGTGACCCAAAAATTTAACTTTATCAGTAGCAAACACGCATTTGGATAAATTTACCTTTAAATTATGTGCCTTCAACCTACGGAGTACTTCATCCAGATGTAACAAATGCTCTTCAATAGAGGATGAGGCGATGAGTATGTCATCAATGTATACAAAACAGAAGTTTAAACCCTGAAGGATGTGATCAAGGAGTCTCTGCATGGTCTGGGCGGCATTTCTTAACCCAAAGGTCATGTAGTTAAATTCAAATAAACCGAAGGGAGTTATGATAGCAGTTTTCTTTATATCGTCTTTATGCATTGGCACTTGATGGAATGCTTTTTTTAAATCCAAAGTGGAAAAGACAGTTTTTCCATACAAATTCGATGAAAAGTCATGTAAGTGACGTATGGGATAATTATCCGGTACTGTCTTTGCATTTAATGCCCGAAAATCCCCACAAGGTCTCCAAGATCCATCTGATTTTTTAACTAAATGTAGAGGACTACTCCAACAACTATTAGAAGGGCTGCAAATCCCTTTCTGGACCAAAACAGAAAATTCAGCTTTAGCTGCTTCTAGCTTATCAGCAGATAATCGTCTAGCCTTAGCTGCCACAGGAGGTCCTTTAGTCTCAATAACATGAGTGGTATCGTGAGTTTGAGTTTGGTTTGGCGTATATTCAATATCATCAAATACGGTATTGTATTTTTTGATGAGGCTATCAAGTTCAAAAGAAGATTTTAAAGTAGTTATACTAGGTAAATTGTCTGTACTTATTTTACCTCTAGTGGAAACTGATGTTAATCTGTCAATCAAACATTTTCGCTTTAAATCGACAAGTATATCGTAATTTGACAAAAAATCTGCACCCAAAATAGGTCTGGAAACATCAGCTACCGTGAAAGTCCATTTAAAAAGACGACGTAAACCTATGTCAACAGTTAAAGAACGTTTTCCATAAACAGGAATTTTGGATCCATTAGCAGCTACTAAATTTAAAATTGACTCTTGTTTTTTGCGTTCTGCAACAGATGGTGGTAGGACGGATATATCTGCACCTGTATCTACAAGAAATTTAAGACCTAATGTCTTCTCACAGATGATTAAGCGGCATTTATTTTCTTTGCCATAAACGCCTGCCACCAACGACGTCTGGCATCCTAGTTTTCCGACTTAAAACTACAAGGAGGAATGCATTTGTTTGCCCTGTCTCTAAACCGAAAATGATACCAACACATCCGTGTTTTGCTATTAGAGCGATCACGACGTTTGTATTCATCTCTGTTTTGGCTACGACTACGAAATCTCAATGCTTTATCTAGTTTTTTACTCAGTTCATTAATTTGAGTTTGCATGGTAATTATAGTGTCAGGTAAACCAACAATTTTGTTTTCAGGCTGCAGTGTCGATTTTACCGTAGCAGAGTAAATTTCATTTGAATTTGACACATCGGCGATTTTATCGGCCATCATTGCTAGTTTATTTAATTCGTCAGACGAAGTACTAAGTATAGCTTGCATCTGTGTTGGCAGTCTTTGCAGCCATAACGATCTCAAAAATTTGTCATCCACACTATCGCCAGCTAAATCATGCATTTGGCGAAGCAATGCAGATGGGCGTTTATCGCCTAAATCGATATCTTGAAGGAGTTTTTTAAGTCGTCTCTCTTCCGAATCACTAAATACTTCAATTAGTCTATTTTTTAATGTTTTATACATATCATTAACTGGAGGTGAAGTAATTATATCACTTACTTGCGCCAAGATTTCAGTTTCGATTGATGCAACGACAATATGGTACTTTGTACTGTCTTGTGTTATTCCACTCGTAATGAATTGCGATTCGACTTGCGAAAACCAGATGATAGGATTATCTTTCCAAAATTGTGGACATTTTACTGCAACTCGAGCCAACTCAGTAGTGCCAGTTTCACTTTCATTCGTGTTCGGCATAATTCACAGTTCGTTGTCACCAATATAAATTCTCTGTCCGGGTCACCAGTGTAAATTCGTGTAGTAAGTAGTAAGTATGGATCAGAAGGTGAATTAACTTATCAATAAACACGAATTCACATAACAAACAAACTTAACAAGTTTTATTATTAAATATAACAGAGCTGTAAAAATATGGCAAGAAAAAGAACGATAATTGTTTTTTTTTATAAAAAGCAAGCGCGTGGCTAGATAATGATTGCACGCGACAACTGGTAAACGGTTTCAGCGCAGTGTAAGTATTTAACGATAGGTGGCGGTCGCCACAAACGTTCAGAACATGTATAATATTTATAGAAAAATATTAAAAATAACCATTTTTGTTATGAAATTTTGTAAGAAATTTAAAAAAAAAAATTTTTTCAAATAATTTTCTAAAACAGATTTTTTTTCAACTGTCAGTTATAAACTGTTATTTCAATCGTCTTAAACTGCTATCAAGTTATTTATAAACTAAACTAAACTTATTTATAAAAGGCATTCGCTTTTAAAATGCGATAAATGCAATTTTGTTTTTAATAACTCTTAATTACATTTTCTACTAAACATAGCCACAAATAAAAAATACAACACACATAGATTACTAAAATTAGAATCTTTCTCAGAATAAAAAGAAACAGGCGTCAAAAATGATTAAAAAAAAAGGCTTAATCATTCGAAAAAGGCTTAAACGCATGTAATGCTTAGTAGGAATTTAAAAGATTAAAATTGCCAACACTAAAAAACATGTAATTGTTAAGGCAAATCATCGCCTAAAATAGATATTTTCAACTAAAAGTTTTTCGATCGTTAATTCCAAAATAACAAGTAATATATTCAAAAAAAATTAAAATCAATTACTACTTAGGTCAACAATGAAAAATGTTATTTCAGTTACGTTTTATTAAATAGCTAGCTGAATACCCGTTCTTCGCACAGGAATATTTAAAAATAAATAAAAAAATCAATAAATCAGTATTGAGAAACTCTACGAAATCGTGAAATTAAACTGAAAATCATTTACCGACGCAATTAACTTGATAAAACCAGATACGTGATATTTTTAGGGAATTAATGAATCAGAATTAATGAAATAACTAAAGAAAAGTGATTGAATAAATACGGGTATGCTTAATGTAACAGAACTGTTTTTGCTTTCACTTAAATTTTAACATAACTAATTACATCAGTTTTCAGTATGCTTGCATGATTTTTATTTCAAATTAGGTCGTGGTAAATAAATAAAAACAAAGAAATATTTGTTCTACTTTCTAATAAATTGGTAGTAAAATAATTCAGATGCAACTTTTTTTCTGTTCTTAAAATATCACTAAAATATCCCTATAGCTAAAATAATTTCAATTTTTTAATTTAATGGTATATATTATCTTCAGTAGCTTTATGTTATTGAAGTAAGCAAAGCTCGTTTTTTGTAATTCATACCATTGAATAAAGATAAAATATATTTAACATCTCTTGGCATGATGCTATTGCTCACGGCCGATTCATGATAGTTCAAGGGGATTTAATTTATGGGGATTCAAGATAAATCCCTTAAATTAATCACTTATTTCCAATGTATAGGTAATAAAACTGCTTGGTGTAGTTTTAAAAATCACCAAATATATCAATATAATATTTTATACCTATATAAGTATATTTGGTACTTATTATATAACCCTTCAACATTTGAGTTTATAAATATTTGACAGTGGCAGCTAACTAAAGCCGAATTTTTTTAAGAAAAATATACATTCGAACTTCATAAAAATTTTGGAGCCTGACCATTTCTCTATCTGACTATTAATTTAATGTTAAAATATTTATTAGTGGTGGAAAAAATTTCTTTTATTTCCAATTCCTTAAAATATTAATACACTGGATATTACTACCACTGGAAAAAATATTTTCTGAAAATGCGGAAAACCCGGTGTAGAATTCTTATCAGGACCAATTCGGCAATTACCATAATACCAGTAGTACATATTATCGTCAGTGATACATATGAATTAAGCGTTATCTGTGAATGGGAATTTTTTACGGTTTTCTTAAACAAATTTCCCATTAATATTTCTTCCATGAGCTTGGCTCTTGAGTACATAGCTTGTTTTTTTTTTACTTTAATTAATGCACATTATCAATATTAATTGAGCTTTAGTGTCAATAATAATATGCAGATTTTTTTTACGGACACCCAAAACGTGAATAAGTATCTTTTCTTCTTATTTTTGCTTTTGAGTTCAGAAGTTACTTTTTCTTAATTTCAATTAATATCTACATATTACCTACATTAATTAAAAATCATTGTCGTCAATGATAGTATGACGATTTCTTGCTGTTATTTCTTACTGTTAAGGTATTTACTTGCTTTAGACAAATAAGTACCTCCATTCCGTTTCTTTTGTTTTCTAGTATATTGCTTATTTCTCTTATTTCAGTATGCATATATTACTTTAATTAATTAAGCTTAAATGACGTAATTAAGCCTCATTGGTGCCAATTTTTTGTGTTTCTCCAAGACGAATTAGTACCACTTTCCCATTAACACGTTGAATGCTACGCTAATTTCTCATGGCTTGCCCGTCTAGCCAAAGTGATTTTCTAGTATGCGTATATTTTGACGAAATATTATTTGCAACAAAAGTTAATTTTTGTAATCATTCATGACATTTTTAATTTACTGAGGTCACCGGTGACCCCCGCGTCGCTAAGAACAAACATAATGCCGGTTCCCGGTGACCCCCATGGCATTCAGCGTGTTAATTTTTGCTTTTGAATAAATAAATATTTTTTTCTATTCCATTACCGTTGGTTTTAAATAAGTAATTATTTAGAAACACGTTTGAAAAATTTAATATAAATAAAATAAAAGCACGTGGTATGACACAAAGTGTAAATTTTGTGGCGTAGACCACGCGTGCTACCACGTAATGTTCATAGAATTCATCCGGCATTCGCGATCGCAACGCTCGAGTACGCCGTCTAGCGGGAGCCTGTAAATATCAGACATTAATTTATTACGTTTTCATTTAGTTCCATCGAAATCATTGACAGAATCAGACGCCATTTTTTAGCAGCAAATAAGAAACAAAATTTCCCTAAGGAAAAGGCCGAAGAACTTGAAAAAAATCTCCAGAATATTAGTAAATCTTTCAGGAACAGAACACGCCAAACATTTGAAGAAAAATTCTTCAATAATTTTTAATTTCTATTATCAACAAACTTGCAACTGATGACTTCCGATTTCGGATACTGTTACAGATGTGTGCATTAAGGTAAAATGCATTTCTTCTATCTTCAATTCATTACGAATTAAAGTGAAGTCAACATTGCTTTCGTCATTCCAGTGAATAAATATGAATTCAGAACATACAGAATTGTAGTAGTTATAGCATATTCTTCTTCGTTATAGAATAGTATATATTTCTGTATCCATATAATTCGGAAAACAACAATAAAAAATTATCCAAGTTACTTGAATTTGTGCCATTTGTGCTGATTCTTAATTAATTTTAATCCTTTTCTTGGTAAGTATTTTTTAGTTTTGAAAGAATAAGTTCAACTAGAATTTAGCTATTCTGTTTTTAGCTACGTATTCAAATTCATATCAATTATAAAATTTTGCTGGGTAGTATGTTATCTAAAAGTAATGAAGGGATAAACTATGTATCTATTATTTGAGAATAAAGTTTTCAAACAAGGAACTTATCATTTTGGAATTCTCCGGGAATTATAAATCAGGTAAGTGCAATGATTTTTACAATAAAAAATTTGCTTGTAAATATTTTTTTTTTCATTTGATGATGGTTCTCTACAGAATGGTATTTTACGTCTGATTAAGAACTATAAGAATAATAAAAAAAGAAACAATATGAAAGTTTTTATTTCAATGTAAAGAATTCTTAAAATCGTTTTTTTATCCTAAGAATTCTTTATTTTCCGTTTTTTAGTTTATAATTTTTTGATAAAAATTGTTCTCAAAATACTTTTTTTGAAAAATTAAATGGTATAACATTATGTGTTTATGTATACTTCTTGTATATTCCAATGTTTGAAGTAATATGATTCAGAAAAGTATGGAATAAAAATTCGGTACTTACGTATTAACACCACCGCCGCTACAGATTTTGCGGTTTTTAAGTTCCGCCAATCTACACTTAAAACTTTTGCGACAATTCCTTAAAATAAAACACTTTATTTAAAATCAAAATAGTCAATCGGATTTCGGTGGAAAATGAGCCGATATAGAGTTTAGCATAGATTCAAAACAATCATATCGCCATATGAACTCTGATAAATAAGATTCCAAATGAAATAACATTTCCAAAACGTACGTTTACCAAGATAAAGTTTCATGTTGTGGGAATTGGTACATTTTCGTTTTTTCGGTAAAATATTTCCCTCCTGAAAAAATAAAATTGCATCTTGTTTTGTTTTTGGCAAATCCCAAAGACGAATTTTCGTAGCACTAAAAATGGCGACAAAAAAGAATTGTTTTTTTGTTTTTGTTTTGTCAGCATTCTTTATTTTACGTTTCTTAGTTTCTAAATTCGCGATCGCAACGCTCGAGTACGCCGTCTAGCGGGAGCCTGTAAATATCAGACATAAATTTATCACGTTTTCATTTAGCTCCATCAAAGTCGTTGACAGAATCAGACGCCATTTTTTAGCAGCAAATAAGAAACAAAATTTCCCTAAGGAAAAGGCCGAAGAACTTGAAAAAAATCTCCAGAATATTAGTAAATCTTTCAGGAACAGAACACGCCAAACATTTGAAGAAAAATTCCTCAATAATTTTTAATTTCTACTATCAACAAACTTGCAACTGATGACTTCCGATTTCGGATACTGTTACAGATGTGTGTATTAAGGTAAAATGCATTTCTTCTGTCTTCAATTCATTACGAGTTAAAGTGAAGTCAACATTGCTTTCGTCATTCCAGTGAATAAATATGAATTCGGAACATACAGAATTGTAATAGTTATAGCATATTCTTCTTCGTTATAGAATAGTATATATTTCTGTATCCATATAATTCGGTAAACAACAATAAAAAATTATCCACGTTACTTGAAATAGTGCCATTTGTCCTGATTCTTAATTAATGTTAATCGTTTTCTTGGTAAGTCTTTTTTAGTTTTGAAAGAATAAGTTCAACTAGAATTGAGCTATTCTGTTTTTAGCTACATATTCAAATTCATATCAATTATACAATTTTGCTGTGTAGTATGTTATCTAAAAGTAATGAAGGGATAAACTATGTATCTATTATTTGAGAATAAAGTTTTCAAACAAGGAACTTATCATTTTGGAATTCTCCGGAAATTATAAATCAGGTAAGTGCAATGATTTTTACAATAAAAAATTTGCTTGTAAATATTTTTTTTTTCATTTGATGATGGTTCTCTACAGAATAGTATTTTACGTCTGATTAAGAACTATAAGAATAATAAAAAAAGAAACAATATGAAAGTTTTTATTTCAATGTAAAGAATTCTTAAAATCGTTTTTTTATCCTAAGAATTCTTTATTTTCCGTTTTTTAGTTTATAATTTTTTGATAAAAATTGTTCTCAAAATACTTTTTTTGAAAAATTAAATGGTATAACATTATGTGTTTATGTATACTTCTTGTATATTCCAATGTTTGAAGTAATATGATTCAGAAAAGTATGGAATAAAAATTCGGTACTTACGTATTAACACCACCGCCGCTACAGATTTGGCGGTTTTTTAAGTGCCGCCAATCTACACTTAAAATTTTTGCGAAATTCATAAAATAAAACACTTTATTTAAAATCAAAATGGTCAATCGGATTTCGGAGGAAAATAAGCCGATATAGAGTTTAGCATAGATTCAAAACAATCATATCACCATATGAACTCTGATAAATAAGATTCCAAATGAAATAACATTTCCAAAACGTACGTTTACCAAGATAAAGTTTCATGTTGTGGGAATTGGTACATTTTCGTTTTTTCGGTAAAATATTTCCCTCCTGAAAAAATAAAATTGCATCTTGTTTTGTTTTTGGCAAATCCCAAAGACGAATTTTCGTAGCACTAAAAATGGCGACAAAAAAGAATTGTTTTTTTGTTTTTGTTTTGTCAGCATTCTTTATTTTACGTTTCTTAGTTTCTAAATTCGCGATCGCAACGCTCGAGTACGCCGTCTAGCGGGAGCCTGTAAATATCAGACATAAATTTATCACGTTTTCATTTAGCTCCATCAAAGTCGTTGACAGAATCAGACGCCATTTTTTAGCAGCAAATAAGAAACAAAATTTCCCTAAGGAAAAGGCCGAAGAACTTGAAAAAAATCTCCAGAATATTAGTAAATCTTTCAGGAACAGAACACGCCAAACATTTGAAGAAAAATTCCTCAATAATTTTTAATTTCTACTATCAACAAACTTGCAACTGATGACTTCCGATTTCGGATACTGTTACAGATGTGTGTATTAAGGTAAAATGCATTTCTTCTGTCTTCAATTCATTACGAGTTAAAGTGAAGTCAACATTGCTTTCGTCATTCCAGTGAATAAATATGAATTCGGAACATACAGAATTGTAATAGTTATAGCATATTCTTCTTCGTTATAGAATAGTATATATTTCTGTATCCATATAATTCGGTAAACAACAATAAAAAATTATCCACGTTACTTGAAATAGTGCCATTTGTCCTGATTCTTAATTAATGTTAATCGTTTTCTTGGTAAGTCTTTTTTAGTTTTGAAAGAATAAGTTCAACTAGAATTGAGCTATTCTGTTTTTAGCTACATATTCAAATTCATATCAATTATACAATTTTGCTGTGTAGTATGTTATCTAAAAGTAATGAAGGGATAAACTATGTATCTATTATTTGAGAATAAAGTTTTCAAACAAGGAACTTATCATTTTGGAATTCTCCGGAAATTATAAATCAGGTAAGTGCAATGATTTTTACAATAAAAAATTTGCTTGTAAATATTTTTTTTTTCATTTGATGATGGTTCTCTACAGAATAGTATTTTACGTCTGATTAAGAACTATAAGAATAATAAAAAAAGAAACAATATGAAAGTTTTTATTTCAATGTAAAGAATTCTTAAAATCGTTTTTTTATCCTAAGAATTCTTTATTTTCCGTTTTTTAGTTTATAATTTTTTGATAAAAATTGTTCTCAAAATACTTTTTTTGAAAAATTAAATGGTATAACATTATGTGTTTATGTATACTTCTTGTATATTCCAATGTTTGAAGTAATATGATTCAGAAAAGTATGGAATAAAAATTCGGTACTTACGTATTAACACCACCGCCGCTACAGATTTGGCGGTTTTTTAAGTGCCGCCAATCTACACTTAAAATTTTTGCGAAATTCATAAAATAAAACACTTTATTTAAAATCAAAATGGTCAATCGGATTTCGGAGGAAAATAAGCCGATATAGAGTTTAGCATAGATTCAAAACAATCATATCGCCATATGAACTCTGATAAATAAGATTCCAAATGAAATAACATTTCCAAAACGTACGTTTACCAAGATAAAGTTTCATGTTGTGGGAATTGGTACATTTTCGTTTTTTCGGTAAAATATTTCCCTCCTGAAAAAATAAAATTGCATCTTGTTTTGTTTTTGGCAAATCCCAAAGACGAATTTTCGTAGCACTAAAAATGGCGACAAAAAAGAATTGTTTTTTTGTTTTTGTTTTGTCAGCATTCTTTATTTTACGTTTCTTAGTTTCTAAATTCGCGATCGCAACGCTCGAGTACGCCGTCTAGCGGGAGCCTGTAAATATCAGACATAAATTTATCACGTTTTCATTTAGCTCCATCAAAGTCGTTGACAGAATCAGACGCCATTTTTTAGCAGCAAATAAGAAACAAAATTTCCCTAAGGAAAAGGCCGAAGAACTTGAAAAAAATCTCCAGAATATTAGTAAATCTTTCAGGAACAGAACACGCCAAACATTTGAAGAAAAATTCCTCAATAATTTTTAATTTCTACTATCAACAAACTTGCAACTGATGACTTCCGATTTCGGATACTGTTACAGATGTGTGTATTAAGGTAAAATGCATTTCTTCTGTCTTCAATTCATTACGAGTTAAAGTGAAGTCAACATTGCTTTCGTCATTCCAGTGAATAAATATGAATTCGGAACATACAGAATTGTAATAGTTATAGCATATTCTTCTTCGTTATAGAATAGTATATATTTCTGTATCCATATAATTCGGTAAACAACAATAAAAAATTATCCACGTTACTTGAAATAGTGCCATTTGTCCTGATTCTTAATTAATGTTAATCGTTTTCTTGGTAAGTCTTTTTTAGTTTTGAAAGAATAAGTTCAACTAGAATTGAGCTATTCTGTTTTTAGCTACATATTCAAATTCATATCAATTATACAATTTTGCTGTGTAGTATGTTATCTAAAAGTAATGAAGGGATAAACTATGTATCTATTATTTGAGAATAAAGTTTTCAAACAAGGAACTTATCATTTTGGAATTCTCCGGAAATTATAAATCAGGTAAGTGCAATGATTTTTACAATAAAAAATTTGCTTGTAAATATTTTTTTTTTCATTTGATGATGGTTCTCTACAGAATAGTATTTTACGTCTGATTAAGAACTATAAGAATAATAAAAAAAGAAACAATATGAAAGTTTTTATTTCAATGTAAAGAATTCTTAAAATCGTTTTTTTATCCTAAGAATTCTTTATTTTCCGTTTTTTAGTTTATAATTTTTTGATAAAAATTGTTCTCAAAATACTTTTTTTGAAAAATTAAATGGTATAACATTATGTGTTTATGTATACTTCTTGTATATTCCAATGTTTGAAGTAATATGATTCAGAAAAGTATGGAATAAAAATTCGGTACTTACGTATTAACACCACCGCCGCTACAGATTTGGCGGTTTTTTAAGTGCCGCCAATCTACACTTAAAATTTTTGCGAAATTCATAAAATAAAACACTTTATTTAAAATCAAAATGGTCAATCGGATTTCGGAGGAAAATAAGCCGATATAGAGTTTAGCATAGATTCAAAACAATCATATCACCATATGAACTCTGATAAATAAGATTCCAAATGAAATAACATTTCCAAAACGTACGTTTACCAAGATAAAGTTTCATGTTGTGGGAATTGGTACATTTTCGTTTTTTCGGTAAAATATTTCCCTCCTGAAAAAATAAAATTGCATCTTGTTTTGTTTTTGGCAAATCCCAAAGACGAATTTTCGTAGCACTAAAAATGGCGACAAAAAAGAATTGTTTTTTTGTTTTTGTTTTGTCAGCATTCTTTATTTTACGTTTCTTAGTTTCTAAATTCGCGATCGCAACGCTCGAGTACGCCGTCTAGCGGGAGCCTGTAAATATCAGACATAAATTTATCACGTTTTCATTTAGCTCCATCAAAGTCGTTGACAGAATCAGACGCCATTTTTTAGCAGCAAATAAGAAACAAAATTTCCCTAAGGAAAAGGCCGAAGAACTTGAAAAAAATCTCCAGAATATTAGTAAATCTTTCAGGAACAGAACACGCCAAACATTTGAAGAAAAATTCCTCAATAATTTTTAATTTCTACTATCAACAAACTTGCAACTGATGACTTCCGATTTCGGATACTGTTACAGATGTGTGTATTAAGGTAAAATGCATTTCTTCTGTCTTCAATTCATTACGAGTTAAAGTGAAGTCAACATTGCTTTCGTCATTCCAGTGAATAAATATGAATTCGGAACATACAGAATTGTAATAGTTATAGCATATTCTTCTTCGTTATAGAATAGTATATATTTCTGTATCCATATAATTCGGTAAACAACAATAAAAAATTATCCACGTTACTTGAAATAGTGCCATTTGTCCTGATTCTTAATTAATGTTAATCGTTTTCTTGGTAAGTCTTTTTTAGTTTTGAAAGAATAAGTTCAACTAGAATTGAGCTATTCTGTTTTTAGCTACATATTCAAATTCATATCAATTATACAATTTTGCTGTGTAGTATGTTATCTAAAAGTAATGAAGGGATAAACTATGTATCTATTATTTGAGAATAAAGTTTTCAAACAAGGAACTTATCATTTTGGAATTCTCCGGAAATTATAAATCAGGTAAGTGCAATGATTTTTACAATAAAAAATTTGCTTGTAAATATTTTTTTTTTCATTTGATGATGGTTCTCTACAGAATAGTATTTTACGTCTGATTAAGAACTATAAGAATAATAAAAAAAGAAACAATATGAAAGTTTTTATTTCAATGTAAAGAATTCTTAAAATCGTTTTTTTATCCTAAGAATTCTTTATTTTCCGTTTTTTAGTTTATAATTTTTTGATAAAAATTGTTCTCAAAATACTTTTTTTGAAAAATTAAATGGTATAACATTATGTGTTTATGTATACTTCTTGTATATTCCAATGTTTGAAGTAATATGATTCAGAAAAGTATGGAATAAAAATTCGGTACTTACGTATTAACACCACCGCCGCTACAGATTTGGCGGTTTTTTAAGTGCCGCCAATCTACACTTAAAATTTTTGCGAAATTCATAAAATAAAACACTTTATTTAAAATCAAAATGGTCAATCGGATTTCGGAGGAAAATAAGCCGATATAGAGTTTAGCATAGATTCAAAACAATCATATCGCCATATGAACTCTGATAAATAAGATTCCAAATAAAATAACATTTCCAAAACGTACGTTTGCCAAGATAAAGTTTCATGTTGTGGGAATTGGTACATTTTCGTTTTTTCGGTAAAATATTTCCCTTCTGAAAAAATAAAATTGCATCTTGTTTTGTTTTTGGCAAATCCCAAAGACGAATTTTCGTAGCACTAAAAATGGCGACAAAAAAGAATTGTTTTTTTTTTGTTTTTGTTTCCTCAGCATTCTTTATTTTACGTTTCTTAGTTTCTAAATAATGATTTTTATTGGAACTTGAAATTTTTTGATAAAAATTGTTGTCAAAAAACTTTGTTTACAAAATTAAATTTCATAAAATGATGAGGCTTATGTATACTTTTTGTTCATTTTAATTTTTGAAGTAATATGATTCTTAAAACTATAGAATGTAAAGTTTAAATGGGCCTTTCATGCTATATCATTAAATTTAGTAATACTATTTCTCGGGCATTAGGTTTTAATTCTTATAAGAATATACATATTTTTTTCTTGGATATTCCTTCTCTAATAAAAAGAGGTACCATCTTGTTTTCGGTTGTACAAGAAAGAATATCAAGCATTTTTCTTTTTTAAATTTAATAAGCCCCATTAAAGATGGAACGATGCAATGCTACACGCTACATTAACGACGTCTCCAGAGTAACTGATTGACGGTTCATATAGAAATCGCAGGTATGCGTCTCATACAACAACGCCCCCTGTAGTTCGTTGCGATCGCGAATAATGATTTTTATTGAAACTTGAAATTTTTTGATAAAAATTGTTGTCAAAAAACTTTGTTTACAAAATTAAATTTCATAAAATGATGAGGCTTATGTATACTTTTCTCGGGCATTAGGTTTTAATTCTTATAAGAATATACATATTTTTTTCTTTGGATATTCCTTCTTTAATAAAAAGAGGTACCATCTTGTTTTCGGTTGTACAAGAAAGAATATCAAGCATTTTTCTTTTTTAAATTTAATAAGCCCCGTTAAAGATGGAACGATGCAATGCTACACGCTACATTAACGACGTCTCCAGAGTAACTGAATGACGGTTCATATAGAAATCGCAGGTATGCGTCTCATACAACAACGCCCCCTGTAGTTCGTTGCGATCGCGAATAATGATTTTTATTGAAACTTGAAATTTTTTGATAAAAATTGTTGTCAAAAAACTTTGTTTACAAAATTAAATTTCATAAAATGATGAGGCTTATGTATACTTTTTGTTCATTTTAATTTTTGAAGTAATATGATTCTTAAAACTATGGAATGTAAAGTTTAAATAGGCCTTTCATGTTATATCATTAAATTTAGTAATACTATTTCTCGGTCATTAGGTTTTAACTCTTATAAGAATATACATATTTTTTTCTGTTAATGTATAAATATTTTTCCGATGTGTTTTGGATATTCCTTCCCTAATAAAAAGAGATACCATTTTGTTCTCGTTTGCATAAGAAAGAATATTAAGCATTTTTCTTTCTTAAATTTAATTAGCCACAATAAAGAAGAAATGTTGTAATGCTACGTGCTACATTAACGACGTCTCTAGAGTAACTGAATGACTGTTCATATAGAAATCGTAGGTATTAGTCTCATACAACAACGCCCCCTATAGTTCGTTGCGATCGCGAATAGCGAATATAAAATAATTAAGTATATAAATGCGTGCAATAAACTATTTTTTTGAATTGAAGCTATAAGCTAGCAATTATCACTGTCTTTAAAATATGTGATAATTTAATCGCTAATTTTAAAACAATGGCTAACGCTAAACCAATCAGAAAATTTCATTTCGTTTTTCTCTCATCCTGCTAGAACGGTTTGTCGTAGAATATTCTAACGTTGACAGTGACCTTCCTCGTGCTTCAAACTATCTGTATGGCAAATTTCATCGTTTTCTGTCGGATAGTTTAGGAGTCTATAAAAGACATGCATACACACATTCATTTTTATACATATAGATAGAAGATTGCAATTAATATAAATATGTCAAACATCTTATATAAGAGAATTTTTTCTCCATCACAAAATTAAAATTAATTAGTTAAATTTAATTAATGAATTAATAATTGAAAAAACTGTATTAACATCAAGTGTCGTCCTCTACAAGTTTAAAAATATGTATTTGAGCTTGAGTGGAAGAATTAAAAGTATTTTATTAACGATTGAAAACTATATATATATATATATATATATATATATATATATATATATATATATATATATATATATATATATATATATATATATATATATATATATAGGGAGAATGTGAACTAATAGTGGGAATTGAAAAAGAAATAGTTGTCAAAAATGAAAACTTTCATCTGAAAATAACATATAGGCATGCTGTAATGCTTTTTAGGAATTTAAAACATTAAAATTGTATTGAAAAAAAGTTATTAGTTTTCAGTTAAATTATCGCCTAAAAGAAATATTTTCAATTAAAAGTAAATAGAAATAGGTATCAAATATGATTTTTTTTTTAAAAAAAGTTCAATATACCGAAATATTATTCGGAAATTGTATATTATACCGAAATATTAAGACTTGAATTATTTCCAAGATAAAAGTCAATTTATTCGTAAAATGAGCTAAAAAATGCATTGATAATAATGCGGAAACTTAAAATTAGCACTTTAAAATGCAATAAATGCATTTTTTTAAAATAAATCTAATAACATTTTCTGCTAAAAATTTCCTCAAATAAAAAATGCAACTATTAACATCTCATTAAAACCACTAAAAATTCAACTTTCTTTATAATGAAAGAAAAAAAGGCGTCAAAAATGATGAATAAAAATGCATTTCATCCGAAAAAGCTTACATGCTTGGCTGGTTCGGTTTCATTTTTATCTATCTTTGGCGAAAATTGACGGCGAATGTCTCTGTCAAGCTATTTTATGGATTTTTGACTGATAAGATTGGCAGAAGGAAATGTATTGGATATCACAAAACAATTCCATGTTCCTTCCTGGGACGGAAATCTCGGTTAGAAATATTAAATGAATATATATCTTTTGAATATTTGCTGAATCAAGCTTTTTCCTATTGTTTTCGGAAAAAAGTATTATTTTTAGAACATTTTTTGTTTTACAATGGGAATACAAACGATTTGAGAATCAGTAATCATCTGCGGTGTTTTAAGATAAAATTGGAAGGACTGATGTGTTTTTTTAATGAATTTCGATTCGATTTTGAGGATAAATTTAGATTTGGGTGCTTTAATGAGTGCTTTTTATCTCTAAACGTTTTGTTTGGGTGATAATTGAGGGAAGTGACCAGTTAAAAAAAAAGATTTTTTGATTTTTGAGGAAGCCAATTTTGTGACTAGCTGAGGTTTCGATACGGAATATTTTGAAATATTCCGTATCGAAAATAATTTACGGAACACTCTTTATTATTTTAAGACTTATGTTCCGCAAATAAGATTTTTCCAACTTAAAACAACTAATTAGTAATAGATAATTAAAAAAAAATGCTTTTAAAGTGTTTCTGGTAATCCTCATTTAATTTAAGTATTTTGTTATTCGTGCAATGAAAGCATCCCCACAAAAGAAACTACGCGTTTTTTTTTCCATGATGATCAATCATTTGAGCATTATTGAGTCATTCGTCGATCGTGTGATACCTCGCTTCAGAATATTTTTAAAAAGATTTTTTTTCAAGTCTAATCACGTTTAAATATAAACTTTAACTTCAATTTAAAGCTGGAACGCCAATTTTACCCTTCTCGTTTTTTTGGGGGAAATAATACATTGCTAAAAGTGTTGAGTATTTGTGACTTTTTGTATTTTGATCCAATTTAGGTGCTTATTTAATCATTCAAGTGTTAGTCTCTTAGAAACGTATGTATAGAACCTCATACCTAGAATGACAGAAGGGACTAGAGTGGTCCTGTAAGTACTTTGGCAGGTATAGCATAACCTCGGGTAGGTTTAAGTATAAAGTATCCCATAGTAGGTATAAGGTATGCAGATTTCATTAAAAAAGCAAAAGAATTTCAACATATGTGCAATTTTAATTTATAAAGAAAATTAATACCTAATAAACTCAATTATCTAAGAAATTGAAAAATTGCTGTTCCGTTTAGTCATGTATTTTCGTTAATCAAAGAGAACAAAATACCATAGAATTCCGATGAACAAGTCTATATTAGGTTTTCATTAAATTAATCATATTGTCTTTTATGATTTTGGTACACACACAATCCAGGAAGAGCCAAAACTAGCTCGTGCAGTCCTTCTATACAGCAATGTTCAGTGTTACTAGTGTTAAGTATAATCTGACTAATTTTTCCAATTTTTTTCCATAACCATCTATATTTTGAAAATAGAAACTTATGCAATGTATCAAGGAATAATTATCAATATGCAATGAAAAATATTCATAATGAATCATTAAAAAATTTAAACTTTTTCATCAAAAACATGTTTTTCTATTATTTTAGTAGTAATCAATTTCCCCCCTTTTTTTTAAATTCTTTTTGGACATTCTACTTGTTATTAAACGATTTTAGCTGTTCGAATGGGGATGCTTTGTTCCACAAAAATTTATAGATTTTTTTGTTTGTTTCAAGTTAAATTATTGTTCTTCAGATTATTAAAATGGATTATTTCGTTCAGAAAAAATGAGCATTGTCGACAACTCCTTTACTCTGCTTTTAATTAAAGTTCTAAATTCTCAAAAACTGCTCGTAGAATTTGTAGAGTGTGTGACACAGCAGAAAGAACCTATCGTGATTGGTATGTCAAGATCACAAAGACGTATCGTGTCCTGGCCGACCAGTTGAGTTCGATGAAGACCAACTTAGTACAAATATTCGAGTCAAGGGCGAGAGTTGTTGCTTATGAGAAACGGAGTTCCTGTGCAACTAAGGCACGCACCTCTGATAGAAATAAAATACTGGTATAGACAATAGCTGAGAATGTTGATCGAAAATAAATTATAAAGAAGGAATAGAATTTTGTGGGGAAAATCTAACTGGTATAAACATCATGTATGGCCGAGACGTCTGAGTTCGCATTCAAAATTATGCAACTCCAAAGGGAGAGAAAGAAGAATCACAATTGTTACAATTTATTGAATAATCAAAAGAGGGAGGTTACAGAAATAGTGGTAATACAGTGGATGTGATAACAATAACATATTGCATGATTGTAGAAACTTTACAGCAGAAGAAGCAGTATCGTAGTTTTCGGCTGTTTAGACGACTGTTATAAAATATCTTCCTAAGACAGACGCGTTCGGAACATAACTGTATGGATTGGTGCGCATGTAGATGTGCATAACACGAAATTCAGACAGTTTTCTTCGAATGGTTGCAGTTTATGACGAACACTTTCTAAGATAAATGGTTTTGAACAAATGGTGTAAAAGTTCACGCCAATATTCAACCTGCTAAAATTCATAGAAAGCAAATTCCGTGATTCCCATTGAATCAATAGCTATCGTTGATGAAAGGATTAGTGGTAATCGAAGTCGTATTTTATTTGAGAACAGGCTTAATGTTATCACATTCTGCACTTAAGAATCATACTATTTTGCATTTTCCAGTATTTGGCGAATCCTTTTTAGCAGGGCTTAACTTTCACTTTAAATGCTTTCCTGCTAAGTGGTTGATCAGTTACACGCTATTTGCCGTACCCTCGTCATAACTCTGAATGGTGTTACTTCATTTATTTTTGACGGTATCACGTTTCTGAATTTTCTGAATCAGGGTGTTTAGGTTCGGCCATTAGGGCCGCATGTTGACTAGCAGTTACATGAAATCATGAAAAGGCCCCGCAAATTTGGTCTGTCTCGTCTTTTACTTAGGGATTCTGAAAGAAAATGGATTGTAAGATTTTCCCTAACTTATCAGAAGGTCAGCCAAAAAGGAAAATTTGACCATTTCGATTCATTTTGGCAGATGACGCCATATAGGCTGCAATGAATTTTTTGGGATTTTCTAAATAAATGTATTTCCAAGAATCTTTACTCATTAACTTTAAAAAATAAACTTTCAATTAGAATATTGACTATTTGCGGTTCTTTGTAAAAAAAAAATTACTTCTTCAAATTAATAAGAAAACATTTTGAGCTGTGTCTATTTTGGTAAACAGGCATTTCAAGCGGTGTTCATTTTCTCTTAAACACGCATTTCAAAGTGTGTCCAGATTTAAAAGGATTCGATAACTTTACTAATAATACTTTGAAATAACTTTACTAATAATGCTTAGGGGATTCGAGAACTTTACCAACCGATTCGATAACTTTACTTATTCAAGACCGATATAAAAATGGAATTAAAAATTAGAAACTTGTGTGTCCCGGTGGTCTTATCGTTGAATGAAATATAAACCTATAAAACATTTAAGAAATACTTACTCAGCTCTACAGCAAGGGTAGAGAAAGCAGATCTTCAGCTCAACTTTCCGCTTCAGTAATATTCGAAAAAAAAACCTTTTTTTTTAAGGATTATAAAAAATTATCCTTTTAAATATATTTTAATATTTTAAAAATTCGATAGGTAATAAGATAATTATATAAGCGGAATCCTTCAACGGAAAATTCCTCACTTCTTAAAGACTACTACTGTAGCGAATATTAAATATAAAAATGAAACCATAGCAACAATAAGATAAAAATAACTATAAACCACCTTAAAATAAAATATAAAATTCAAAAGGGTGTAAAAACAGAAAAAATTGTTAAGTTGGATATTTTGAAGAAATGAAATTGAGAAAAGAAAATAGTACTATTTCAATATGGGTTAAAATTTAACGCTCTGAAGTAGATAATCTTTTTAGAGAAACTGCCGAAACGAGAATATTTAAAAATCTCAAAATCAACTGATCTCATAAACATCGAAATCATCAAACATCAACATAAAAACGCACTTAATGCATTTGTTATGAAGCAAAAAATTCGACACCTTAAAATCTTATTATTTTTATGTTGTTGCTGTTTCTAATGCTACTTGCCAATCCAGCAAACCTGCCTGGTGAAAACAATCGTATTTAAGGCAGAGGATGCGTTTCTTGTTTTTCAGTGGCAAGAATACGACTTCAACCACACGCACGTCATAACTCGTTTAAAAGACAGATCCATTCATACATCATTTTTTTCATTCACAGATCGTAATTTATACCTGATCAGAGAAAGATCAATCTCCAAGTATGATTTGTTATGGGAACATGAAGGACTTTGTGACCTGACAGATTTAACGTGCACTAGTCATCATTTACTACATAGGGATTACCTTTATACAAAAGACAAATAAATATTTTTAAAAAAATATTAAAAAAAGTGGTTTTGTTGGTCAGTTGATCCACCTACAGAAATTTTTTCTCCATATTGACCAATAAACATCAAATATTTAGTAAGTTAATGTTCGTTTGCCTTTTTTGTTACAAATAGAGTTTTAGGAAACTCTGAATTTTGCATTAGCGAGCATTATTTATTTATAGTAAAAAATAAATAATGTTGATGTTGAAGAAAATCTAGAAGCAATTTTATTATCATTCTGTGAATATTTTTATGTTTAAGATATTTTAGAGAAAAAGTAGAGACTATAAATGTTAAACTTTTTTTTTTATCGAAACACGACGTAATGAGCAGCACTAATACTCGTTTTTGGATATTTTTGCCTTTTTCTTACAATGGAGATAACAATGGAGAAAACTTTCTTTTTAAAAGCATAAAGAAACAACAGCCGTTATTGTATTTGTGAAAATTAAATTAAAAAAAACACGAAAAAATGTAAAGAAAAAATATTCAAAACTTAAGAAAAATTAAATTATTCATAAAAATTAAATTTCGATAAGTTAGCTGAGGAAAATTTATGTAGATATAGTTGGTTCCGGGTATAATAATGCGTAGAGTAATAATTGCCATATTTTAAATTGGAAATCATTTTTATTAAACCTATACATAGATGGCAGCAGCAAAAATATTTGTGGTTTTGTATTTTATGCCCTGTTTCCACAAATATACAACAAATGAAGAAATAATAATGAGATCATTGATTGGGCATGGGAGATTAATTAAATCATATCAATAGCGATTTAATCCAAAAGGAAGAATATTTGTTTGCAATTTAAGGAATGCTTATTTGTTTAGTATATTTCAAAGTAGTTCAAATTCCTTCTAAAATATATGAAAAAGAAGAAGATTTTCTAGTGCTGTCATCTATTAATGTAATAAAATTGTCAATTACTACTTATTAAAAGAGGATTAAAAATTTTAAAGAAAATTTAAACGATTATCTTTATTTTTATCAATTTCGTTTAAAGATACTATACAAGAAAGAAAAACTTACAGACTTTTAGCAAAACTAAAACATTTTTCAAATTTAATTTACTTCATATAAGGAATTCAAAAAATTAAGAATAATAATAATTTTAAAAAAAACATGGAGCGAATTATTTTTGGTATAAAACTAATTGACCTCAATATAAATATATAATTAAATATGAAAAATAATTAGATAATTACGTAATTTTATATTTAACTTTTAATTGAAAATCAGAAGCAACATCATTTACTTGAACGCATATACTTGCATACTTGTACTAAATTTCAAATAAGGAATTTTTTTTTAATAAGATTCACTGAAATATTATCGCGTGTGTGATTACCATAAAAGTTATTGCTTTATATACAATAACACATGTCTTATACACATTATTGTTTTCTAAACCAACATGATTAACAATTTTAAGAGTGTACACACCTTTAATAAAATTTTATTTTAAATCATTCTAAAAATGTACTTTACTATTTTACTCATTTGGGTATGTAATTTTTGCTAATACTTGCATGGTAAAATGCGTTCGACATCATTGGGGATCGAGATGATACTTGGTTTATTCTAATAATATTCAAAACATGTTTTTGCTTTGAACAAATAAAATATATAGTATATTTTAAACCAGTTAATCAATTAGTTTATAGCATTCGGGGAGAGATTTTAGTTTATATTTTCGGAGAGAAAGGAAAAATAGTTGTATCAATGAGTTTGTTAACCTATCGTCCTAGTTATTCAGTCATTTCATAGATGGCGTCACTATAATATGTGAAATCACTGTTCAAGCAAGTTAAGTGTCTTGGTTAATGCAGTATACAGCTCTTTCTTTTTATTGATTTTTTAAGATTTTCTTTGTAGTTAATCATTCCAACAGGAATCACAATTAGAGTAGAGTAATTATTAACTCTACACAAATATTTCAGATTATTTATGAATTACAATAAATCTGTCAAAAAAAAGGAGGTATTTGTAACATTGTAATAAAATTTCTGTTAATAATTTCGGCATATATTTCAGATTGACTGAGAAGATTTTTTTTTCATTTCTTCGACGTATGTGCCATCACGCTGTTTTTAACAAGTCCAAAAATTTCAATGTATGTGCACAGGAAAAAAAATTTAGTAAAACTGATTCAAGTCGTCAGTCTAAATCGTTTTATATTTTTAAAAACGATAATATTATCTAATAAAATTTGAATTTCTAGATATTATCAACGCTTTTGTACAAAACATCCTTTAAAAAGGCCATTTTTATTCCTTTCCTTTTTTTTCCAATAAAAAGAATTGGTAGAATAAGTGGTTATATTTCACAGAAAAAAAAATAGCTTTGTCTGATCATAACGATTTATAATTGGATCTTAATTTGAAGCACAGTGCTTTTTTTAAAGCTGAATAATAGTCAGAAAAAAGTGATAACTTCGTTTAAACAAATTTGTATGTCCTTTTACACCATATAAAATATTTTATTGATTGATTAGTTAAGATTCCAAAAGCTACTTTGTGCATAAAAAAAAAAAAAAACTCCAGTAAGGAAAATCTAGGACTCTTAATGCAAATTTGTAAAATTGGAATCAAATCTATAATTGTAATACTCAAGATTTCTATGAATTTTTCATCGAAAAAGAAGCGAAGTGATAGAAATCCAGTTTTGACTGTCAACCACAAAATAAAACCAATAAAAAAATTTGTAAAATTCCAAAAAACGTGTTCTTTTCATTAAAAAAATGCGTAACTTTTATACAATAAAGTAATTTAGATCAAAAGATCTACATCATAGTTCAAAGTTGCAAAAACTATAATCTCTAATAATATTTGATATTTTTCCTAGATTTTTTTTTTATCACAATACTTGAGGTATGGAGAATATTCGAAATATTGATCCTAAAATAAATGTAAAATGAACTATGTATATTTAAGTAATAATATATATAACTGTTCTATGCCAATTACACAAGTCTGTATCTGAGAGAGTTTTGTAAAGATTAGTTTTATAATCGCGTTGGAAAGTCTGAGCTACATATATAGTTTGTTGTTCTTACAAAGCTTAAAGCTATTTTCAAATTCAACCCCTCCTTCAGAAATTAACGTTACAACGATCTGGTTGTTTTGAAATGATGATAATAGCACTTTTAAAATGTGAACCTTCTAAAAGTGTAATGCTGTTATAAATACGTTTTTGTTATCGATATTGTGAACGCATGGTGTTCTTATTGTCGTAAAGATACGTTGTTTTTGTTGTAGTAAATAATTATTTTTTTTGTGGTTGTAAATATAGGATAAGGCTAGGTAAGATGGCCATAAAGGAGAAATAAAAAATCTTAATTTTTCCCATACTTGTTAATACATAGCAGAAGATGCAAGTTTCACAAGAAGCATTCCATCTTGTTTATCAATTTGGACGAAGCTTTGTTTCTTCTGACAACAAAAGTTAGAAAATTTTAGTGTATATTTTAGTCAGGGATCAAATTTTTTTTTGTGAATTACGCATTTTGTTGTTTTTTAATAATTAGGTTGCATTTGTTTTGATCTAAATGTATCTTTAAGACACAATTATAGTTCAATCATTGTTTATGAGTAAAAATGAAAGAAATAAAATGGCGAAGTGTCGCTAAAAGCAAAAAATATATACTTACTCCTTTCTATATTCTTTACTATAAATACCTACTATAGTGCCCATCTCACCTTCAACTTTAAAAGAAATGGCCAGATATAATCGATTAGTGATGGGCACTTTTAATTAATATGTTTAAACGTACCAGGAATCCGAAGATCCTTAAAACATTTTAAAAGTAACAGCAAAAGTAAGAAAATAAGATGCATTTTAGTAAGGGAGAATTCTCACAACGTGCAATTTGCATTTCCAATCGCCTGTAAATTCGATTCGCGCACGCGCGAGCAATTCGTATTACGTGTACTTTCCAATCCCGCGTCTGGAGGACAATCGCATCAATAGCAAAATGCAGTCAGAGTGTTGACACCGAAATGCGTCATTTTGAAACCCAACCAAACACATCAAAAACTAATAATGTTCAGTGCGAGGGAAAAAAAACTGACTACCTTGAATAACTTTTGATTTAATGATCGGATCTTCACGTTCTTGAACTCTATCTAAATGGCTCGATGGGTTGACCTCAAATATGCTAATTTAAAGTGCAGAAGATATTTTAAGTTGCGAAATCAGACACAAAAACGTACTTTCTCTGAATAAACTTACCTTTTTTATAACAGATTCGGATTTCTGACCTCCAAAATATAGGGGATAGCCGCAATCTGGACACTAAGGAGAGATGGCCATTTGTAAGTTTATCTTAACATAATCTGTTTCATGTTTTGTTCTCAATACGTACGAGTATTTTATTAATTTTTCCTCACAATATGTATGGTATATATGTATGAGAATTTTAAATGTGCATTAACATTTCTTGTATCTCTACTTAGTACCTTTATTTTGGTTTGTAAAAACCATGGCCATCAATCCAGACTCAATCCCTGACTACCTAGGTAAAGAAATGCATCACTTTTAAGTTTTAGGTATTTCAGATGAAGAAAATGTATCACTTTTAAGTTTTAGGTATTTCAGATGAAGAAAATGTATCACTTTTAAGTTTTAGGTATTTCAGATAAAGAAAATTTATCACTTTTAAGTTTTAGGTATTTCAGATGAAGAAAATGTATCACTTTTAAGTTTTAGGTATTTCAGATGAAGAAAATGTATCACTTTTAAGTTTTAGGTATTTCAGATGAAGAAAATGTATCACTTTTAAGTTTTAGGTATTTCAGAAGAAGAAAATGTATCACTTTTAAGTTTCAGGTATTTCAGATGAAGAAAATGTATCACTTTTAAGTTTTAGGTATTTCAGATAAAGAAAATGTATCAATTTTATTTCTCAAATATTTTAGATAAAATAACTGCATCCTTTTTACGTTTTCGGTTGATGAAATGAAGTAAAAAATATTTCTAAGTTTCATAAAAAAATGTTTGTTCATAGGTGTTATATTTTATAGGTGTTATGTTTCATAGGTGAAAAAAATGCATGTGTTTATGTTTAGGACATTGTTTTAAAATTTATATATTGCTCTAGTAAGGCGAGCATATTTTTGGATAACTTCTCAAAAGACGTTATAATGGAGAAGCATACTATTTAAAATCCTTAATAAAAGATATCCAAAGAATTTTCAATATTCAGAAAATAAACTTGAAATATTTATCGTTTCACATTAGATAACTTATTTGTTAAAATAATTCTCAAAATATTTTACTTGTTTTCTGTCGTTCCATAGCTTTCTCTCTATGCGTAAAACAGTCTTTAGAAGGTAGTAGTTAAATTATTTAAGGATGACAGTTATTTATCTTCGTTTCATATTTAATATATTTTTTCACGAGCCGTAAATTTAAGAAAAAAATTTATTTTAAAGAACCTATTTCAAACATTCTTTATAGCGTTAAGTACATTAAAAATTAAACGATATGCAAGAATATAAAAAATACAAAAATTAAATTACTTTCTTTTTCCGCCGATTTTTTTTTAACGAAAGAATATTTTATTCAAATAAATAAATATGTCTTTTTTTAGAGGCAAACATTGTAGTTATTTTTTTTCTTCATTCTGAATGAAAAATTTAATAAGAAATGTTTTATCATTAATTCATTTTTTATTAACAAAGATGTTTTGCTGTTTGCAGACTAACTAACTATATATGTTATAATATTTTGATTAAATGAAAATAATTAATAAAGATTTTTTACCTGAAAAGAAATAGCTCTGTTTGTTTTTCATTATTTGTAGAAAACTAATGTATGTGCAAAAGATGGTTTCGAAAAATGCTTATAGGAAGTAAACGCAGACATTTTTATAACTTTTATTGTTATAAAAAATATAAGCTCATTTAAAGTTCGCCTTTACAAAGATATAACAAGGCGTTCCTATTTCTCACACCTGTTCTCACCTGTTCTCACACCGTTCAAATTATTTAAGGATGACAGTTATTTATCTTCGTTTCATATTTAATATATTTTTTCACGAGCCGTAAATTTAAGAAAAAAATTTATTTTAAAGAACCTATTTCAAACATTCTTTATAGCGTTAAGTACATTAAAAATTAAACGATATGCAAGAATATAAAAAATACAAAAATTAAATTACTTTCTTTTTCCGCCGATTTTTTTTTAACGAAAGAATATTTTATTCAAATAAATAAATATGTCTTTTTTTAGAGGCAAACATTGTAGTTATTTTTTTTCTTCATTCTGAATGAAAAATTTAATAAGAAATGTTTTATCATTAATTCATTTTTTATTAACAAAGATGTTTTGCTGTTTGCAGACTAACTAACTATATATGTTATAATATTTTGATTAAATGAAAATAATTAATAAAGATTTTTTACCTGAAAAGAAATAGCTCTGTTTGTTTTTCATTATTTGTAGAAAACTAATGTATGTGCAAAAGATGGTTTCGAAAAATGCTTATAGGAAGTAAACGCAGACATTTTTATAACTTTTATTGTTATAAAAAATATAAGCTCATTTAAAGTTCGCCTTTACAAAGATATAACAAGGCGTTCCTATTTCTCACACCTGTTCTCACGTTCTTCTTATATTTTTCATAATTTCTTCGAAATTAACAGCACATTTTTCTTTAGTGTAAAGAAAAACACATAGCATTAGCGAAATAGAAAATTTTGTTACTTTTTCTCAATTTTCGAAACAATATCCGTAGTTCCAATATCAAAAGTCAAATTGTTTCGAATATTTTTTACTTAAGTTTCACTTTTTTACGGTATTTTTTTGGTTCAGTTTGATAATTTTCAAACTAATTATCGAACATAAATTTTTTTGTAAATCGTATATTTCAAGTTTCTAAGTCTTATAATATTTGCATTTACGTTAACCACCATCTATTTACTTAACCTGCATTTATTTTAACCAATTTGATACCAATTTTACAAGAGAAGTATCAATTCGAAATTGTATAATTCTGAGAGTATAACTCTAAATTTCATGGTTTACCGCTTGTATAGCATAAAAGAGAAACTGTTACTTTAAATTTAGTTCCTGCTGTACTCCGTGGAAATCGGCAGACTTCTTTGAAATTAGTCCTGTTCCTAACTGATATAATGTATCTGTTGATGTCTGAAGACGGATACAATTTTGATTCATCATAGTCACTCATATTGAGTTTCTTACAAAGACATTCATATTGAGATGTTCACATTTTTGTAGAGTTTAAATTAGTCGTATATTTTTTTAAATAATGTTTCTTCCTAACTTGTACAATTATTAATATTTTTGTAAAACTAATTAATTATAATTATTTTTAAAAGTTTGTTTTTATTATAGCTTTCACGTGATGTTTTTCTAAATATGTTGCCAAAAACTTGGAATCATTTATAATGCTATTTACTGAAGGAAAATTTTTTAAATTAATTATCTTAAAATGATTTTGAAGAGAAACTAAGAGGAATAATTAATATTAATTTGCTTCCCAAAATATTTTCTCATGAGCTGAATTATTTTATTCTTTTGAAAACTGATTAAATTATCAGGAAATATTTAATCTAAATTTAAAAAAGAAAAAGAAAACTTTTTTGAAAGTAAAGATAACAAAGACTTGTTAAATATATCTTATTTTTTGACAAAATATTTTTAATACTATGTTCAATTTAAATCATCGGTCGTTTTGTTTTATGACCAATATTATTTTAAAGTCTACATTTTAAGCGAAGGAGAATTTAAATTCTCTATTAGATCAATATAAGGTTTCAGCTTTAATAAAAGCAATTGAAGCTTTACTTTCTAAATTTTTCATCTCCTCTATTAATTAAGATCTAAAGTAAGGTTAATACGTATCTAATACTAAAAGTCTCCATTTTAAGCGAAGGAAAATTTAAATTCCCTATTAAATCAGTGTAAGATTTCAGCTTTAGTAAAAGCTATGGAAGATTTATTTTCAAATTTTTCATTCCCTCTATTACGTAAAACGTAAATTAGGATTATTACGTATCTGATACAAAAAGTACCTGATTATTGTAACTGATTCTCCATTGTTGAAGCATTAGTTTGTAACTTATACTAAAACGCTGGTATTTACCTACCTTTAATATAGCATTAGTTTATGCTTGTTAAGAAAATATTAAAATTCACGATTGAAAATTTTTTATTTAGATATACAAACATAGGAATAAAAGCTCAAACATTGAGCGAAACTCATTTACATAAACACATATAAAAATCATTGTCATTTACAATAAATTACATGAAAATAATAAACACATTGATCAACGAAAAACTGGGACATGAGATTAAAATTATTTTAAGAGCAACACAACATTCACTTTATCATGATTGTCGGGGGACATTAAAGCATGCGAACATGAATCGATGATTCAATAAATTCTCTTTTGTTAAAACTTCTATTCTTTTTGTCAGTTAAAATTTCAACAATCAATTTTTAACTTCTAGGCCAACGCTTATTATTATTTGTAAAATTATTTATAAGAAATCATTTATAAATTATGTATTATTATTTATAAAAATGATCGACAATTTTAAAAAAATCGGAAGAAAGTTATAAATTATTAGTATGCTGCCTTCACTAGTTTGTTTTCACCAAGTTTCAAAGTTAAATCCATAATTCGTCAACAGAGGGCACTGCTATATGAGAGAATACATCACATTAATATTTTTAAAAGTGTTTGAAGTTATTATAGTAATCGGCTCAAACTTTTTAAACAGCGATCATTAGCAGCTATAAATTCCTTCAATCTGATAAAAAATTCATTAGACACTTCTACAAATTACTCTCTTGCTAGGATTATATAATATACAGAAAAAAACTTTGTCTTACAATTTTTCAGTCAGTTGCGCCATCTATTGAGGAACTCTGGTTTAGTAATATCTGGTACAGTAGTACGCAGTAAGCCGTACATTTCTATTTTCTGTTTATTTTCTGTTTAATTTCAAATGATTTTTCAAATTATTGGTCATTTTTTAAACACCTGAAATCATATTAGGAGTATTAAGAAATTCCCGTGAAATATTTAAAAGCATTTTCCTTAAATTATAATTCACATTACAACTTTATTAAAAATTATACATAAACATTTATGCAATATTTATTGTTGATACTACTTGTGTGAAAATCTGAAGTATTTTTTTAAAAAAAATTTATTATTTAAACCTATACCAATGAACCAAAAAAAGTTTTTTTAAAGGGAAAAACAATGGAATTTAAAATTTGAAACTCCATTAAAAATTATGATTATTTTTACAACTGAGTTTTCATCAGAGAAAGTCAAACAAAGATTGAAAATCAAAACAAAAACAAAACGCAATATAAATTATTGAAAATATTACTGTTTCGAATAAAAATTAAAATTGAAGCTAAATAAAAAATCAATCAAAAGTTAAGCACGCATTATTATTTTGTGAAAACCGAGAGAAAAAAGCTAAATGAGACATACGGAGACATTAGGAGTAAGTGTGGTTGAACTACCGTTGTGTTCAAAAAATTAGTTTATGCTTAATATATTATTAAAAGTAACATTTTGCACCCTTACATTATCTATAATTTCTGAATTTTTTTTTGTTGGCCGTGATTCAGCCGTGATTCAGCCGTGATACAAATTGAACATTGTTAGAAACTTTAAATCGTGTTCAATTATAATATCTTTCAAATTTGCTTCAAACTTATTACTGTGACAGTTGATATTATCAGGCATTTGAATAAAAGATATTACGGTTCCAATTGAATGGAATTCTATTTAACACTGTCGTACTTTTACGCGATATTATGGTTTAATATGCCATAATTATGGTCCAATGTTGAATCGAGTATTCTGAGATACACAACGGTGGAAAAACATATATTTTCAAGAAGCATGGCATGAAGTTTTAAAATCATAAATTTAATTCTACTTTTCTTATTGTATTAGTATTTTTTTGGTGAGTTTTGGAGGAACTATATCAGCTGTGTCAAACCTTTGAAGTTTTTTAAATTTAAATGTAACCTCTAAACAACTTTTTTTCAGCATGTTTATTGAAGTTCCTTTTTTTTTCACGAATTAGATAAATCCCTTTTTACAATTATATTTTTTCCACTTGCGTAACTACTAAATATTTCATTAATGTTTATTAGAATTTCACTCTGTATCATATTATTATTATTTATACTTTAAAATTAAGACTCATTTCTTTCAAAGTGAAACCAAGAACTGAATTCAACTAGCTTTTTGTTCGTAAATTTAACTATTTATTCTCAATCTTATTTGCTAAATAATAAAGCAAATATAAAGCACAAAATCAACAATCAACGCAAGTCTTTGAAATAACTTTTTGATGCATATCATATTCTGTGGGTATGTTGATGGCATTCGGTGCTTGAAAATAGAGGTTGGACTTCGCCGAGTTATCTAAATTTATTTTAAAGTAAATTGTCCGTTTTTAAAGCTCTTCAACTGATGAAATGTTTTATGATGGCATTCCTGGGCGAAAACATTTTTCGGGAAAGTTTGAACATTAATAATATCCTTTCCTGTTGGAATAGTTATTACCATATCCACTTCTGGATGATGACCAGCCTTTAGAGTTTCTTGGAGTGCCCCCTTTATAATTTCCTTGAAAGTTGCCAGAACCATATCTATCATATATATTGCCACCCCATACACCACTACTCTGTGGAATTGCGTTTATGTTGTTGTAATTACCATAGCCCTTTTGTCCACCAGAAGATCCGCCGTAACCTTTCTGTCCCATATAGGAACCACCATATCCTGAACCATATATTTGATTACCTAAACCACCACTAAGGCCTTGGCTTGGGTAACCACTTCCGAAATTGATACTACCATAGCCTTGTTGATTTCCTAAGTTTCCATAAGACCCACCATAGCTTCCCTTATCACCTCTGTAACCACCACCACCACCACCAGATGGCCAATTGTATCCCCCAGAACTAATCTGATTCCCACCGTACCAACCACTTTGTCCTCCGTATCCTCCTTGTCCACCATATCCACTTTGTCCACCTAATATACCTTGTCCACCAAATCCACTTTGTCCAACTAATATACCTTGTCCACCATATCCACTTTGTCCACCCAATATACCTTGTCCACCATATCCACTTTGTCCACCATATCCACTTAGTCCACTTAATATACCTTGTCCACCATATCCACTTTGAACACCATATCCACTTTGACCACCATATCCACTTTGACCACCATATATTCCTTGCCCGCCATAAGCACTTTGACCAAATCCCCCTTGTTGCAAGTATCCACTCTGTCCGTATCCGCTTTGACCGTAACCACTTTGGTATCCCCCTTGATTATAAGAGCTACTTCCTTTATAGTTACCAGAACCACCAGTCATAGGTCTCTGAACATTGCTTCCACCCCAACTTGATCCTCCAGAGGCCCAACCTTTGTTAGTACCATATCCAGGATTTTGATTGATTTGATTGCCTACGTAACCACCTTGATTAGTCAGGTATTGGTTTTGAGATCCACCTCCATAGCCAGTGGTGCGACCATATCCTCCTTGAGGTCTATTATTTGACCATCCTTTGCTGTTGCCACCACCACCAGAACCACCAGGATACCAAACTTGAGTACCATAAACTGGTCTTTGATAACCTGTCGCTTCTCGTACTAAATCTCTGGTACCTGATGTACTGACACTTTTAGCAGTCACATCTTCTCCTCGATCTCCCTTGCTGGCAGTTTCAGCCCATGTATAAGGAATGCATATGCAAGCTAAGAATACTGAGAACAGCATCTGAAAAGAATTAGAATATACCATTGAAGCTGCAGTAAAGCTTTTTGTTAAATAATATGCGATTATAAAATACATTTATGCAGACAGATAATATACTATTCGAAAATACACTTATACAAAAGGATAATACATTTATACAAATAGATAACATAAATATATATAAGATATTCGGGGGTTCCAGGTTGCTTTGATACCTGCACCATGTGCTACAATAAACGGGCGACCCCTGACCACTTGCTTGCTTGCCTGGGGCTCACCAGATAAAATATGTGGGTAATCCTGTGATGTTATTCGACTTTTTTAGGGTACACAAAATCATGGACCTACTTTAGCCCTGCTGATCTTGGTGATGTGCTGTAACATCTACATAAATCTATATGTGTAAAAAAATGAATGTCTGTGTGTTGGTAATATGTATTTTTGTTGGTAATATGAATGTTGGTAATATGTATTAATTGAAATAAAAAAAGTAGCTTCTGAACTAAAAAGCAGAAATAAGTAGAATAAGCATATAGTCGCGTTTTGGGTAACCGTAACAGAAATCAGCATATTATTATTGACACTAATGCTCAATTAATATTGATAATGTGTACTAATTGAAATAAAATAAAATAAGCTATGTGCTAAAAAGACAAGCTCATGGAGGATAGATTAATGGGAAATTTGTTTAAGAAAACCGTAAGAAATCGACTTTCACAGCTGACGCTTAATTCACATGTATCACAGACTGTAATATGCACTATTGGTATTATGGTAATTGGCGAATTGGTTTTGATCAGAGTTCTGCAACGGGTTTCCATAGTTTCAGAAAATATTTTTTTAAATGGTAGCTAAGATAGTGTAATAATATTTTAATGAATTAAAATTAAAAGAACTTTTTTCCGCACTACTTATAAATATTTTAATAGTAAATTAAAGGTCTGATATAGAAATGGTCATGCTCCAAAATCCTTATAAAGTTCTAATTATTATTATTTTTAAAAAAAATTTGCTTTAGCTTGCTGCTACTGACAAATATGTATAAATTGAAATGTTAGGTTATGTAATAATTACCAAATATACTAATATAGGTATAAAATATTACATCGATATATTTGGTGATGCTTAAAACTGCACCAGTCAGTTTTAATACCGATACGCGTCTTACAATCCCTCGAAAAGGTCATGTACCTGAGAAAATCACTTAATAATGATAAATTTTAACTATCATGATTAGGCAGCGAGCAATAGCATCATGTGAATACATTTTATCTTTATGTCGTTTATATGAATTACAAACAACTGGCTTTACTTACTTCTATAACGTAAAGACACCAATTACAACATAAAACATTAAATTTACAAATTTTTTTTAATTGTTTTAGCTATATTAATTAAAAAACTTAGAGGAATAACCAGGTAAGGGAAATTTTCAGAACGAAAAAAGAACACATCAATCCGAATTATTTTATTACCAATTTATTAGAAGGCTGGAGAAATAATTCTTTGCATTTTTTTTATTTACCGTTGCGTAATTTGAAATAAAAATCATGCAAGCATACTAAAAACTAATATGGATTAGTCAATATAAAAGTGAAATCAAAAACGGTTCTGTTACATTAAACATACCCATATTGACGAAACCACTTTATGTTATTTTATCTAATTCATTAATTCTCTTTAAAATTTAATTCACCTGGTTCTTCCATAAAGCTCTCTAATTGTGTCGGTATGCCTTTCAGTTTTGAACATGATTGCGTTGTGTTTCTAAGTACTGATTTATTGATTCTTTTCTGTTTTTATTCACCCCGTGCGAAGAACGGGTATTCAGCTGGTATATAACAAAAACAGACAAATAGTTAGTACTGATACATACTACTGAACGGGTTGCTTCACGCTTATTCTTAAAAAAAATTATTTTTTTGAAAATAAAAAAAAATTCTTACTTTTTACTAAAGCAGCTTTAATATAATACACAATTAATTGGGTTATAAATGAGAAATACTTTAGTACAGCTTTTCTTGAACCAATAAATTAAAAGCATAAATTCATATCCATTTAATCTATGCCAGTCTTTATTATTTTTGAGTCCTTATACATAATTTTTCTACGCCAGTCTTTAATTTTTCTGATTTTATCTATAATTTTTTTGGTGGATATGGGTAGGTTTGGTTCTCAGGGAGCCAGAGTGACTAATGAGTGAGTAGAAATGAATGAGTAGCTGAGTGGGTACTACAAATATTACCATGAACAAAGTTATTCGAATCCTCAGATCTAACGAATAGATTTTATATTTTCGTAGGAAGACCAGGTAAATTCTTCAAAACTTTTAATTGTACTCATTCAGAACATATTTTCAAAAAAAACAACATATTTTCAAAAACTCCTGCTTTTGTTTAGCATAAGAAATTTTCAACAAGATAGAGAAGAATTCCAAAATCTAAAAGAAAATTGTCTTAAATTGACGAAATTGACAGAAGCATTTGGAATACTATCATGGTGGTGGTAATATATTTTGCTCATACGTCTTTTTGATGACTCTCATAAAATTCTTCGTACCTGGTCGAGAGACGGATACTTGGAAGCGGGATTTTCCAGTCCTGAACCTTCTGAAGGATTTAGCTCCATAAAAACAATAATGAAATAACAATAATGAAACAGTTACCCGTTATTCTTTGAACATTTTTCTTGTTTGTGGCGCTGCTCGTACTTACACCCTATTTACACGAGGACTGGAAAAGGCGCTTAAAACCAGTATTTTGATGACAAAAGCCTAAAAAAAAAGGCTTGTCAAATGTACATCGTTCCAAATGTTAAAAATCCCAACCAGCCAGGATTTTCGAAAAATAACCCCATGACACAAATAGCCAATCATCACAGGCCTAAATTCAGCCTGACTCAAAGTAGGATTTTCCATCCTGCCAGGATTTTCGAAAAATAACCTCATGACGCAAATAACCAATCATCACGCGTCTGAATTCAGCCTGACTCAAAGTAGGGTTTTCAATCTTGCCAAGATTTTCGAAAAATAACCTCATGACGCAAATAGCCAATCATCACGCGCCTAAATTCAGCCTGACTCAAAGTAGGATTTTCCATCTTGGGAGGATTTTCGAAAAATAACCTCATGACGCAAATAGCCAATCATCACTGGCCTGAATTCAGCCAGACTCGAAGTAGTCGTCACCCGACAATATACACGTGAGATTTTTTTTTTCACTCTTTAATTTTTCATCAAAATAATGCAAAGTGCGTTACTTCAATCTAATATTCAAGTAACTACTGCTAGTAAAGCTGATTCCATTCATTTCTGCTTGGAAAATCGGTTGAAAAAGGGGTGCAAATAACTCTATAGCACTTTGTCTAAGGAACAAAATTTTCATCACTGCGTCATGCTATTTACATTGATGGTAGGTAAATTATTCGGACAAGTGCATCAGAGATATCAAACTTATAAACCTTCACTGTTTTCGGGGGTGATTAAATCCAATTCTGAATAGTTAATTTAACTTGTAAGTATATAACTTTTCTTTACTTTAATTACTGTTTATTTAAAATTTAATTTATGTAAAAAAGTGTAAACTGTAAACAAAATAAATACTTGGCTCAGATAACTTAAGAATACTAATTTGGGGACATAGTGCTTAGATGCCATTCCTGCTGATCCTTGAGCTTACAAGGCATGATGAAAAAAATATTTTATAATTTAAGAACGTGTAATAAGCTCCATTTTTTTTTTATGAAAGAGTGATGTAATCTAGAAAACATCACTGACGTTAATTTTTGAAGGAGAGAAAAAAAGTTGAATTGTCAACAGTTTAATTTATTAAAATGTCTAACATTAAACCAATGAGAAAAACTCATCTTTCAAAGTCCAGTTCTGAACGAACTAATTGAAATTTTTGACACATAAACTTTTATAACGACTTTGAATATTAATATATTGAATACATTTGGATTATTTACCGTTAATATCAAACAGAAGAAACAATTTTTATGAAAATAAAATTTTTGAAGTCTGCGTGACACTCAGCAATTCGTTATCGTTATAATTTTCTATTTAAAAGGCTGAAAAAACGAGAGAATAACCAATACCGAATTTTGAAACATGAATGTAATGTTTCTATGAATTATCTGAGACGGATAAAACACTTTCTAAAATTGATTTTGCTCACTTAACACGCTAAATATCTGTTTATCATAGCTTCTGAAGTTAGACTTTTAAAGGGATCTTTTAAATATTACATCAGCATTTTTTTTTCGATATTATTGAACCCTTTCCCCTCTGTCAGCAAATAAATAAATAAATCCTCCCAGGTTGAGAAGAGAAAATAGCAATACCTTGGGATCTTGCTTCAATTTGAAATAAATTTAAATAAAAATGTAACGCAATAAGGCAAAAGTTACATCTAAATTTATTTTATAAAATTTTGAGCAGTATATCCTCAGTAATCCTTTGAGATCAAAACTCTTTCCATCTGAAAATCTTGGAATAAATTTTCGAATTTTTAACCCTAATTTGTGATCTTTCACACTTTATTTTCTTTCTTGCTTTTTTTTTTTTTTTTTTTTTTTTTTTTTGCGTTTTTAGAAAATTGGGAAATTAAGGGGATTTTAATGTTTTACGCTCACACCCTCCTACCTCCCTCCATTTACCAACAAAATTACGTAAATCATAAATCATTGGTACCCATTAGGTACTTTACATAATATTTGAACGGCCCCTTAAGATAATTTTTAGTTATCACCTCACGTTATTTGACGAAAACAAGAATTCACTATTATGGTTAAAATCAGCTACCTAGACATGCTAATATATTTGTGTGTTTGCGTGTAATTTGTGTTGTAATTTGTTCAAATTTATTTTCAGTGCAGCAAAACGTGATTTTAACAAGTAAATGATTTCTGTAACTCATAGAGGAAAAAAACTTAGAAAGAGTAAAATTGGACTACTTATTGAATTAAAATTGAACTACTTAGAGTAAAATTGAACTACTTATCGTTGTGAATATGCATCCTAACAACTGGATATAATGAAAATTCACTTATACTGAACGCGTATTAAAATCAATATTATTCGAGTTATTTTTAACTACTGTGAATGAAGGGTGCTTTTCGAAGTTTTATCAACAAGAAAAATAAAAAAAGCCTTTTCATGTCTAAAATCTAAAGCAAAGCTGCTCATGGGAAAATATAGTTCGGCTACAAAACTGGCAAATAATTTAAATGTTTAAAAAAAAAAAATCTTAAATTTTTTAAAAACTTTTTTTCTAATCGTCAATTTCGGCGAGATATTTCCCCCTAGATGAAAATTATTCACAACATTTAATAACTGTTTTCATGAGCTCAGAGTTACAGATTAAAAAAAAAATAGTAATGATTTAATTCGCAGATATAATTAAACAGTGTAAATTTGCGGATGTTAGAAAAATTGGACATTCATTTGGCATAACTATAGTTAGCACAAATTCTTTTAAATAATTCATTCTGCTTTAAAGTTTTAAATAAGCTATATTAGTTTAACGATAGAAGCGTAGTGTTTAATAAGTTTAAGATTTTAATAGTGATCATGCACCCATTGTTTGAAAAAAAATTATAAAAAGATTCCCTTTCTTCTAATGAAGTTTAATTCAGATTAGTACGGTTCGCATTAATCGGAATTCAAATACTTTTAACTTTAATTCTACAAAGATTTTGCGTAGAAACGAAATTGCTTAGATAGGAGAAATGTAATTTAATTGAAAAATCAATTAAATATTACTTCTACTGATTTATAATAGAAGAAATACTTAATTGACTTTTAAGAATAGCTTATATAAGAGTATTTATATTAGAAAAAAGATCATATTTACACCAATGACCCATTACGTTATGACCACCCTGCTAATAACATGTAGGACCACCTTTAGCCCTCAAAACTGCTAGCACCCGCCGTGGCATTGATTCCACAAGGTGCTGATAGGTAGGGGAGAGTGGGGTCAATTGTAACATTTTTTAATTAACTATTTTTAACTAACAAAAAATCCAATATATTATTAGTATTAATTGACAGACGAGTAAAGTAGACTATCCTCTACCAGAAAAAAAATAAATACCTTATTTTAAATGTTATTATATTAGTTATTAACAATTTTTGGCAGTCTTGCACTTGTTACAATTGTCTCCACTTACGGGGTCAATTGTAACGGTTCATAAATTCAACTAAAACATAATTAATTATACATATTTTCAAAGTTGTGATATATTTTTTTATTGATCAAAATAATAGTGATATTTTAGGAGTAAAAATAATAATGAGCAGAGACCTAGAGGGTTAAACTTATAACTTTAAGGGGTTTAAAATTTTAATTTATGCTGTGAAAGGTGACAAATAAAATAATGCACATGCAACATAATATAAATGATATAGGAAACTGTTGGTGGTTCTTAAAGAATTAAGTAATGGTTTGTAAACATAAGAAATGGGACCTAAGGGGTTAAACAATTGCAATTGAAATTATGAATATTATTTTAAGCTGCTACAATCGTCCTTTTACTTACTGTTACAATCGTCCCTTTGCTTATTGTTACAATCGTCCCCAAGACGCCATTTCAGCTTCATTTGTTAAAAACAATGCTAGTTAATTAACAAAACTAATTTTTTTAAATATTAATTAAGGTGTCTACTTACATATTCGGTTAATAATTTTTATTTGTTTAAACAAAATTACTTTGTTACAATATAATATTCTAATACCAAAAAAAGTACTTACGTAGCGTGAAAATAACTTTTGTGATGTAACTCTTTAAAAAGTACATAAAAATGGTTGCCAGAAGGGGTGTACATGTAGATTTATTAAATACACATTGTGCGCCACCTAAGAACCAACTCTAGAACTCAACACTCGAAATTTTTGCTCTGTTACAATCGTACCCTGTTGCAATTGACCCCACTCTCCCCTAGTCTGAGGTATCTGGTACCAAACGCTCACCAACTGGTCCTGCAATTCCCTCACATTTCGAGGGGGTAGCGTGGCAGCAGGAATTTGGTTTTCCAAGTAGGACCACAAATGCTCTATTGGATTAAGGTCAGGTGAATTTGGGGGCCAAGACAAGACTTGAAAGTCACTGGAATATTCCTCGACAATTCGACCCTTATGACATGGTGCATTATCCTGTTGGTAAACACCATCCCCCGCAGGAAAAACTGCTGCCATGAATGGGTGAACCTGGTGTGCAACTATGTTCAAGTAGCTTACAGATGCCAGGGATTGTTCTGTGAATATCATGGGTCCTAATGTACCCCATGAAGACATTGTTCCTGGGCGAGAAACCAGGAAAACCTGGGCGAGTCCATTGTTATAGATGGAGGGTGGTTATAATGTAATGGCTCTTCGGTGTATATTATAATTTACTTTGAGAAAAGTTGTTAGGTAACTTCTAAAGAATTTTTTCGCGTGTTTTATTTGAATAAAGTCATAGACCAGTAAAATTAATTCAAATAAACGGCCACACTTGGAAAAATGTTGCGCACAGCTGATAATTGATTTAATAACTTCGTTTTACTTCTTAATGGAATGATTGAAAATCATTATGATTGAAAATCCTCTAGAAAGCGAGCTTTGACCCAAAAATGCTATAAAAAAAATTTAATAGTTTTTCGAAGTTTACTTGAAAAAATGTTTATTTTATAATAAATAAATAAATGAAAATAAAATCGCATTAAAACCGAATGCAGAGCACTGAAACTCTGTATCAATAGCCGAATATATGAGATAAACTTTCGTAAAGCAAATGTTAGTAGTATAAGAAATAAAGACGCTAAATTTAACTAAATAATTCCAAAAGCGGTAAGATATTACCTGATTTAAACCTTCATTCTCTTCAAAAATATATAAACAGCAAAAAACAGTCGACATGATACAAGCTCTCAAAAACAGGAACCCATATGTTTCATTTTGGTTTATTTATTTATTTATTATTATTATTATTTATTTTTTCGGTTTTGGCTGGCAAGTCTTGAAAATGGGAGCCCATTTTTAAGTGCTTAAAATATGCCGACAGCTATTACCAATTAATATATTTTTGAATCGAATGAAGCTTTTAATCAGGTACAGACGCTAATTTATATTTTTATGGAAAACAATTTCGTCATTTATAAATCATGCATAAGAAATTCATCCTAATTTACTAGACAGAAGGTCCTATTATAAATTCTTAGATCCTAGCTTTTTCATAAATTAAAAAAACAACAACAGATAATTGCATAAAAGTTAATGATTACGATAGATAATACTTGGAGATAGCATTTAAAAGTAACTTTTTGTTATTTTCAACCTAGTGACAAAGATTTTACTCGGAGCAATAAGCATTAATCCAACTTTCCAGTGGGAATAAATACTACTTTATGGTAGCTCTCAGCTTAATGTGAAATTACAAAATCGATAAAATCCCATCATTAGTAAAAGAGTTGTAATCCATCTACCATTACAGCCACTCTCACAAATTAAATCAGAGGCATAACGAGTGCAAAACTATTTATTCCAAAACAAAAAATAAAATAATGAGGTTTGGAATCAACAGGTACTTTTTCGAAAAATCATCAATATAATCGTCAGGGAATACATTTTTCACCTGGCTCAAAGTTTCTTCTTTTGTTCGATTTTAGAACGAATATCCCTCAGGTAAAAGGGGGAGGCAAAGAGTAACAAAGGGCTCACCCACGCGAGATCACGTGTTAACGAGACTTAGTTACTGATGTAACCATGGAAACCAGACGATCACATTTATTTTGGAATAATAAATTCCTCAATGAGCTCCAATGATACCTGTTCTTGAGAAAGAATTTCAATTCCTTTCGCTATCGCTTTTCCCTTTCCACTCAAGCTTTAGATTTTGTCGCTGTGATGGAGAATTTGGAGTTTTATGGTATTGTGTGGCAACGGTAATTTAGAATCACAAATACTTTGGGAAACATTGTTTTCAGTATTTCCCTTTCACATAGTTTTGAAGATGTTTGCAATTTTATTTTCAAAAGAAGTAAATAATTCATTTTTTAATTTACGTGATAAATCTGAATATAAAGAAATAGGAAATGCGAATGTTTTTCTAAGTAAAAATGACAAAGAACCATTCGTTATTTTTATTTATAACTACCATTAGCTATCAGCTGGTTTTAGTTTCAAAATTATGCAATACTAAGTATGACCTACTGAAATAAAGATACCTTAATATTGCATAAGGATTTTTTTATCGCTACTTTTTAATTTTCAAACTTAAAAGCAGTGAAAAACTTTAATTTAATCCTTTGACCCAGAATTTTTATTCAGCATATTCTTCAAACTTTTTTCATTATTCTATCATTTTCCATTATTGGTCAAAATAAAAGAAAAGTAATATGTTTAGCATTTTAATAACTTATTGTTATGAAATACAGAATGAAACATCGAGTTCTTTTTCTGAGTGAAAGGTAAGAAACTCCAATCACGGCTCACTTCATAACTATAATTTTTCGAATGTGCATTTATTTGCAGGTATTTAGATCCAGAAAAAACAGTTTTTCATCGTTGAAATTCCTTTAATTTACAAAACCAGTTATTGATAATTTTTTGAATATGTATGAAATCTTTTTCTCGAGCTACTGTTTTGGGATTTTATATCTTAGTATTAATACAATTCCGGTAATCTAATAGATTATTTTAGTAACTATTAGACTTCTTTTAAAAAATTAATAAATACCAAAATATATTTTTGCTTGTAATTAGAGACTCAGGAAAAAGGGACATCATTGACCCATCTGAGTCAAATGGTTAAAAAAATTTAAATTTTTAAAAATAGTTAAATGGTAAAACTATACAGTTTAAGATGTATCCTATTGAAATATAGTCACCATGTTTTTGAGTAATTAATATTGTTATTATTACTCTACTGTTATCAATCCTTGAAAATGGCGAAATATTTGAAAGAAATAAAAAAAATTTCATTTTTGAAAATAGTTAAATACCAAAACTATGCATCATAAAATGTGTCCTACTTAATTAAAGCCACCTTAATTTTGCCTGATGGATATTTTTATTGTTACCTTAATTACTTACCTTACTATTTTCATTTTTTGATAAAAGTTTGGATCAAAAGAGTCTGGTTGAAAATTATTAAATGGTGCGCAAAATAAAAAAAATAGTGCATCTGTGCAACTTTTGATGTAGTGTTCAGATTTTTACGTAACAAAATGAAATCTCAATTATTAAAAAGGTATGCTTTAAATACGCAAGAAGATTTGACATTTCGTAATTCTTTTTCATTATAATTTTTTTCATTTTAAGCCTATGCATAAACCAAGAACAAATTCAGAGCTTGATTGAATTTAATTTTAAGACTTTTGGTGATAAAACCGGGAAAAATTGACATTAATATATTCAAAATGATTAGTAGTGTTTCTTTGGCTAGTTTTCAATTATTAATGAGCCTTATTTATTAATCCGCCAAACGAAATTTCATTATTTAGTGTTCTATAGGCACCGAAACTTGGTAACCGCTAGATCAGATATTGTTCCTGTGATATAAAAAAGAAACTTTCTGTGCTATAAAAAAGAAAGAAGAAAAGAAATTATTTTGAATTCATTTTATACTAAAATAAAATAAAAAATAATAAATTAGAATTTTGCTTTTTGTTAAAGTTTCAAACCTTATGTTTTAATCAACGATCTTTCATCTAACACCGCTTTAAAAAAAATAATGTTTTCTTTCCAAATGGATTGTAAGCTTTTGGAAAGGATTTATTTTATAACTAATCTAACTTAAAAGTCTTAATTTTGAAAATTTAAAATACAAATTACTTCAAAACAAACGAAAAATAAAAACAAAATGAAAACTAGTTCAATGAAAAGTACTAGGATCGTGGAATAAGTATACAAATTTTCTATACGACAAAAAAATTTATATGATTTAAAGAAATAGTTTGAGCTGGAAATATTCAAAACTGTTGTACTGTAAAATTAACACTGCTTAAAGATCTGTTGTTAGAGATAATAAGCTTGAAACATGTAATGTCTATCATGACAAGATCTTAGAATTTGAGGGCTTTAGATATTCTTAAAGTAGACGGAATTTTGAGTGGCAATGAAGCAATTTCGTCCAAAATATCACAATTCTACTGGTAGAGATCAGGAAAAGATGGGAATGTGGATTTGTATCGTTATTCAATATATAATTCCATTTGAAATTTGAGTCTAAATTTTTTTTAAAGTGATTCAAATGTGATGGGCAATAAATTCTTTCATGAGATAAAATAAATATAAATTCTGCTTGAATTGATCGAAAAATAAGTGAATCTTGTATTGGCACAGAACTTCAGTTGAAAATTGAGAACTATAGCTAGTCATAAAGTGGTTGAAAATCAATTGTAAGATTTTTATCTCAACAATCACAAAATCTATGAAATGAAAACATAATGATAACTAAAATAAAAATATTTAATAAGAACTGTTTAATAAAAATATGCAAAATAAAGGGAATAATTCGGATTTTTTATTTCAAAAGTATAGTTCCAACTTTATTTTTGCATGCTACAGCTACAGACAGAAAATTATTCAATTAATTTCAATTTATTTATACTGAAAACTTTCTATAAAAGTTTTAAAAAAAATTTAATAAAGCAATTTAATAAAAATATGCAAAATAAAAATATGTAATTATTTAATAAAAATATGCAATATAAAGGAAATAATTCGGATTTTTTATTTCAAAAGTTTAGTTCCAACTTTATTTTTGCATGCTACAGCTACAAACAGAAAATTATTCAATTAATTTCAATTTATTAATACTGAAAACTTTCTATAAATGTTTTTAAAAAAATTTAAAAACATGATTAAACAATAAGATCATTGATTTCAAGCAAATATAATAAAGAAATTATTATACGTCTAATAAAAGATTCCAAACAATTTATAAAAAGTATTAAACGTTCTGCCTGAACCTATTATTTTGGGATATAAATTTTAATCTACTTGCTTCCTAGGGAAATTCACAAAAGAATTGAATATGTTGAATATGTAAATGTTAAAGCTTTTCATAAATTATTTTTTATCATTAAATGTTACAAAGCGAATGTAGACAATTAATATTTAAAAAAATGCATATTTTCAATTTCTCTGAAAAGAGCTTTATACTTCGAGTATTTTATCAAAAGAGCCTCTCGGTGTTTAAATTTAATTTAGAAATATATTTGAAAAAAAAAACACTTTTCCGTTGAATTTATTTATTTTGTCAACTCTGATAATGAAACTTTACTATTATTAGTGATGTTAAACATTTTAGTAGTTTGTTTATTTTGCCATGAACAGTTTTGAAATAATTTAATTTATTTCAAGATTCCAAAATTGCGTTATTTTCTTTTACACAATTATTATATTAAAAATATGCTGTCACGTTTTAATTCAGTTCAGTTTTAGCTCTTCAGCATTCGTTTTGATAAAAAAAGGCTTGAATTATATCTAAGTTTAGAGACTCATTGCATTCTTCATTTAAATATATTTACATTATGTATTCAGTTTATTTATAATGAAACGTTGAATAAATATAAATGTACTTTTAGTTCAACTTTTAATGTAGTTAAATTTTTAATTAATATTAGATGCTTTCATTGTACTTTCTTTCGACATTTAACACACAATCAATTTTGTGAGAAAAAAAAAGAGAAACAAAATATTATGAATATTTTTGGACATTCAATACACATTATGATTAGAATATACAATTACAGATAATTTTAATTGAGTTATGAAATGAAACATAAAAAGAATAAAAATGAATTTAAATAAGCATTTATTTTTATTTTTATTGGAGTTCCTTTAGAGTTTTAGGAAATAGCAAATTATCTCTAACGTATATTTTAATCATTTTTTTAAATACATAATTAAATATTATTCTCTATTATAAATTATAATTACATTAATTAATAATACAGAAAGTTTAAAATAAATTATTAAACACATAATTATTATTCTTTAAAATACTAAATTAATTTGCATATTTTTATATTCTTTTCGCAGATTCTTTTCGCCTGATCCACCACTGCTCTAGACAATAAAATCGTAAGATTTTCTTTTTTCGTTTGTTTATTTTGAGTTAAAGTTTAATTATCTGACATTTTCAAGGTTTTAAGAATTTTCCGTACTTTTGCAACATTTAATATTGATTTAAAATTTATTATTGAATAATTGGGATTTAGACAGTAATATGTTAGCACACTTTACATTAAATTCTATTTTCTACATCCTGCATCTCAAAAGCAGTTAGTTCATTGTAAAAAATTGCGGATTAAATTACGGTAAAAAGTACCGGCCCCGTTCATTAAATTTATTTTTACCGGAACATGTTACGAAACAAAACATCTGATGTAACTTAAGTTCTAAACTAATAATTACAGTAAAATTACTGAATAACTCTAATCAAATAAATACTTCTGTACAAATTACGGTATAATATTTTACGGAAGAAAACGTATATTACGGCAAAATGAATTATGTGGATGATTCACCCGAAGTGTATGTACTTTGTACTGTAATTTGATTCGGAATATTTTACAGTGTCAACTGCAAAAAATTCCATTTCTGTTTCTGTGGGGTCACCTGTAATTGAATTCAATAGATAGTATTAGAAAAAAAAATATTTTTATTCAGAAGGAAAATTATTATTATTCAGAATTAAATTATTTTTATTCGGATATAAAATAAGTTTCAGTAACTTCTAGTTACTGTAGTTTGAAGGAAACTATTATTTAGTTAAACCCACAAAATAAACCTATGAATGCATTAAATTGAAAATATAATTAATAATTAAATTAAAAACGCATTTGGTTAAATTTTTAAGATACATGCTGTCACTTTTTAATCAGTCTAATTATTCAATAAGCTGAATATTAATAGATATAATTTAATTCTAATCTCAGAGACCCGAAGTCACTTTATGAAAATGAATAATGGGTTGCTTCACATTAAATTAGATCCTTCGTCTAAATTTTGAATTATCATGCAAGTTCAATCTTGATAATTAAATTGAGATTAATACGAAAGTTTCTATCCAGACAGTGCGAAGCAAACTGTTTTATTAGAGATTAGATAAATTGCTTTAATACATTTTTCAGAATGCATTGCTGCTTGATATAAGTGTAATGCGTTTGAATTAAACAAAAACAAAATGGCAACTTGTGTTTGTAAAAACCTATTTAATCTTTCATTAATGAAATATCTTTAATGCTTCTCAAATCCTTTAAATCCCTAGTAAATATTCTAAAATCATTGACTCACTTTTAAATGTTTACCACAATCGAGTAATGCCACAGTAATTTTTATTAAACCTATATGACTTCTAAAAATTGCTTTTGACAAAAAAAAACTATAAATAAAAATTTTTCCTGGAGGAAAAAAATGCTCCTTTTCTTAAAGAAATTGAGCGGCATTTGCATACCAAGAAAATATGCATACAAAACTCAACCAGGTTTCCCTCAGACGAAACAGCCGCACACTCAGAAAAATGTATACACAAATATTGATCTAAGTTGATCCAATTTTTCATCAGACGCTGCAGTCTCATATTAAAAAAACATGAATGCAAAATATTGTATTGATTCAACAAAGCTTTCATCAGACACTTCAGCCTGTTATTAAAAAATATGAATGTAAAATAGGGTAGTAATTCAGCTAAATTTTTATTAGACACAAAGGTTTCATATAAAAAAAAACTACGCTTGTAAAATTTGGTTGATATTCAGCTAAAATTTCATCAACAGCGGCAATGTCGTATTAAAAATATATGGACGTAAAATGTGGTAGTGATTCAGCTATATTTTCATTAGACGCTGAGGTCTCATATTAAGAGAATATGCATGTAAAACATGGTAGAGAATCAGCTAAACTGTTATCAGAAGCTGCAATCTCGCATTGAGAAAAATTCAGCGTTAAATATGGTAATATTTAGCAAAATTTTCATCATGCACTGCATTCTCATAATATGAAAATTTGATTGTAAAATATGGTAATAATTCAGCTAAGCTTTCATCAGACACTACAGTTTCATATTATGAAAATATAAGTGTAAAATATAGTAGTGATTCAGCTGAGCTTCCATCAGATGCTGCAGTCTATATTAAAAAAATATGAATGTAAAATAAGGTAGTGATTCAGCTAAATTTTTCTCAAACGCAACAGTCGCATGTCACAAAAACATACATGAAAATATGGTTGGGATTAAGTCAAGTTTGTTTCAGACATTGCAGTTGCAAGAAAATATGCACACAAATATTAGTTTTGTTTCATTCAATTTTTCTTCAAAGTCCGCAGTCAAATATCAAGAAACTATAGATGCAAAATATGGTAGAACTTCGTCCAATAATCCGTCAGACATCGCCAGTTGTCATTGCAACTCTGATTTTAAGTAAAGATACTACTGTCGATACATCGAAAGATCGTCTACTTTTGTGCACTACAATATTTGTGATTATATGCATTTAAATCCGTTTTATTGTAATGCAGTTCAAAAATATGTTTCGCTCTATGGCTACTTCGTTTGTGAATTTGGTTATATGTAAATTGAAATATAGAAATAATTCCAAAAATAAATTGCAAATAGATTTAATTGATAAGTGAACTGAAAACTAAATTTTTAGCGTTTTAAAATAGCGTTTAGAGAAAAATAAATAATAAAAGAAGCTTAATTCTAATATATTCTTATTGAGGATTTTAATTATGTGTACAGAATATTAATCAGGTCGAAATCCAACAAGAAAGAAAGGTCAATTCTATTAGTAATTACAAATTTCCGGTAACACTCATTTTCAAAGAAAAATATCATACACGCTAATTTGACATCATGAATTTCAGAAACTAGTCATACATATTAAATTTTCAGTTCATGATTTTAACAAAATTATTGTATTACTTGATGACTTTCTTTTTAAAATTATAAATTTAATAAAATTGAAATTTTGTATGAATTTCAAAAAAATTATTTGAGTGCAAGTTTTCATAACGTCATTTAAATACATTAGAGCTATTTTTACTCTCATGCCATTTCAATTAATATTAATATTTGATTTTATAATGCCATTTAAAT